>NW_023493895.1:0-96863 GCF_013265735.2 Oncorhynchus mykiss | reverse complement strand
CCTCCCGCCTGTCCGGCGCCTCTGCCGGAGCCTCCGCCTGTCCGGCGCCGCTGCCGGAGCCTCCCGCCTGTCAGGCGCCGCGGCCGGAGCCTCCCGCCTGTCCGGCGCCTCTGCCGGAGCCTCCCGCCTGTCCGGCGCCTCTGCCGGAGCCCTCCCGCCTGTCCGGCGCCTCTGCCGGAGCCTCCTCCCGCCTGTCCGGCGCCTCTGCCGGAGCTCCCGGCTGCCCCGGCGCCTCTGCCAGAGCTTTGCGTCTGCCCTCGCCATCCGAAGCTTCCCGTCTGCCCCAGCGCCGCCAGCGCCGCCGTCTGCCCAGCGCCGCCAGCGCCGCCCGTCTGCCCAGCGCCGCCAGCGCCGCCCGTCTGCCCAGCGCCGCCAGTGCCGGCCCGTCTGCCATCGCCGCCAGTGCCGAGCCGTGCGGCCCAGCGCCGCCAGTGCCGCCCGTCCTGCCAGAGCCGCCATGCCACGCCCGTCAGCGGGGCCTCGCCAGTGCCGCCAGTCCGCCAGGGGCCGCCATTGCCGCCAGTCAGCCAGGGGCCGCCAGTGCCGCCAGTCAACCAGGGTCCACCAGTGCCGCCAGTCAGCCCAGCGCCAGCGCCGCCAGTCACCAGGGCCCGCCAGTGCCGCCAGTCAGCCAGGGGCCGCCAGTCAGCCAGGGGCCGCCAGTGCCGGCCAGTCAGCCAGGGCCGCCAGTGCCGCCAGTCAACAGTGCCGCCAGTCAGCCCAGCGCCAGCGCCGCCAGTCCAACCAGGGGCCGCCAGTCAGCCAGGGCCGCCAGTCAGCCAGGGGCCGCCAGTGCCGCCAGTCAGCCAGGGGCCGCTAGAGCCCCTCTGTCCCGAGCAGCTGTCCCTCTGTCCCGAGCAGCTGTCCCTCTGTCCCGAGCACTGTCCCTCTGTCCCGAGCAGCTGTCCCTCTGTCCCGAGCAGCTGTCCCTCTGTCCCGAGAAGCTGTCCCTCTGTCCCGAGCAGCTGTCCCTCTGTCCCAAGCAGCCCCTCTGTCCAGTGGGGTCATTGAGAGGGGTGGGCATGGTGAGTAAGCCACGGAGGCGGACAATAAGGCGGACTGAGACAATGGCGAAGTGGGGTCCGCGTCCCGCGCCAGAGCCGCCACCCGCGGACAGACGCCCACCCAGACCCTCCCCTATAGGTCAAGGTTTTGCGGCCGGAGTCCGCACCTTTGGGGGGGGGTACTGTCACGTTCTGACCTCTATTTCCTTTGTTTTTGTATTTATTTAGTATGGTCAGGGCGTGAGTTGGGTGGGCAGTCTATGTTTTTTTTTCTATGTTTTGGTCTAGTTCTATGTTCGGCCTGATATGGTTCTCAATCAGAGGCAGGTGTTCGTCATTGTCTCTGATTGGGAACCATATTTAGGTAGCCTGGGTTTCACTGTGTGTTTGTGGGTGATTGTTCCTGTTTTTGTGTTTGCACCAGACAGGGCTGTTTTGAGTTCTCACGTTTCTTGTTTTTTTTTCCGTTAGTTTGTTCATGTATAGTGTCGTCAATAAATACAATGAACAACCACCACGCTGCGCTTTGGTCCGCCTCAACTTCACAACAAGAGAATCGTTACAGAGACAGTAGATCTAGCTGGTATGTCATAAATATAATAGAGAAAGTAGATCTAGCTGGTATGTCGTAATATAATAGGGACATAGAGACATAGATACAGTAGATTTAGCTGGTCTGTCATAATATAATAGGGAAAGTAGATCTAGCTGGTCTGTCATAATACAATCAGGACAGTAGATCTAGCTGGTCTGTCATAATACAATAGAGACAGTAGATTTAGCTGGTCTGTCACAATACAATCGAGACAGTAGGTCTAGCTGGTCTGTCATAATATAATAGAGACAGTAGATCTAGCTGGTCTGTCATAATATAATAGAGACAGTAGATCTAGCTGTATGTCATAATATAATAGAGACAGAAGATCTAGCTGGTATGACATAATTAATAGAGACATAGAGACAGTAGATTTAGCTGGTCTGTCATAATGTAATAAGAGACAGTAGATCTAGCTGGTCTGTCATAATATAATAGAGGACAGTAGATGTAGCTGTATGTCATAACATATAGAGACAAAGAGACAGTAGATTTAAGCTGGTCTGTCATATATAATAGAGACAGTAGATCTAGCTGGTATGTCGTAATATAATGAGAGACATAGAGACAGTAGATTTAGCTGGTCTGTCATAATATAATAGAGACAGTAGATCTATCTGGTCTGTCATAATATAATAGAGACATAGAGACATAGAGACAGTAGATTTAGCTGGTCTGTCGTAATATAATAGAGACATAGAGACAGTAGATTTAGCTGTCTGTCATAATATAATAGAGAAGTAGATCTAGCTGGGTCTGTCATAATATAAATAGAGACATAGAGACATAGAGACAGTAGATCTAGCTGGTCTGTCATAATATAATAGAGACAGTAGATTCTAGCTGTCTGTCATAATACACTCGAGACAGTAGATCTAGCTGTCTGTCATAATATAATAGAGACAGTAGATACTAGCTGGTCTGTCATAATACACTCGAGACAGTAGATCTAGCTGGTCTGCCATAAGATAATAGAGAAAGTATATCTACCTGGTCTGTCAAAATATAATAGAGACAGTAGATTTATCTGGGTCTGCCATAATATAATAGAGACAGTAGATCTAGCTGGTCTGTCATAATACAATAGAGACAGTGGATCTAGCTGGTCTGTCATAATACAATAGAGACAGTAGATCTACCTGGTCTGTCAAAATATAATAGAGGCAGTAGATCTAGCTGGTCTGTCATAATATAATAGAGACATAGAGACACAGATACAGTAGATTTAGCTGGTCTGTCATAATATATAGAGACAGTAGATCAAGCTGGTCTGCCATAATATAATAGAGACAGTAAGATCTAGCTGGTCTGTCATAATACATAGAGGACAGTAGATCTAGCTGGTCTGTCGTAATATAATCGAGACATAGAGACAGTAGATTTAGCTGGTCTGCCATAATATAAATAGAGAACAAGTAGATCTAGCTGGTCTGTCATAATACAATAGAGACAGTAGATCTAGCTGGTCTGTCATAATATAATAGAGACAGTAGATCTAGCTGGTCTGTCATAATACAATCGAGACAGTAGATCTAGCTGGTATGTCATAATATAATAGAGACAGTAGATCTAGCTGGTCTGCCATAATATAATAGAGACATTAGATCTAGCTGGTCTGTCATAATACAATAGAGACAGGTAGATCTAGCTGGTCTGTCATAATATAATAGAGACATAGAGACATAGATACAGTAGATTTAGCTGGTCTGTCATAATATAATAGAGAAAGTAGATCTAGCTGGTCTGTCATAATATAATCAGGACAGTAGATCTAGCTGGTCTGTCATAATACAATAGAGACAGTAGATCTACCTGGTCTATCAAAATATAATAGAGACAGTAGATTTGGCTGGTCTGTCATAATACAATCGAGACAGAAGGTCTAGCTGGTCTGTCATAATATAATAGAGACAGTAGATCTATCTGGTCTGTCATAATATAATAGAGACAGTAGATCTAGCTGTATGTCATAATATAATAGAGAAAGTAGATCTAGCTGGTATATCGTAATATAATAGAGACATAGAGACAGTAGATTTAGCTGGTCTGTCATAATATAGTAGAGACAGTAGATCTAGCTGGTCTGTCCTAATATAATAGAGACATAGAGACATATATACAGTATATTTAGCTGGTCTGTCATAATATAATAGAGAAAGTAGATCTAGCTGGTCTGTCATAATACAATCAGGACAGTAGATCTAGCTGGTCTGTCATAATACAATAGAGACAGTAGATTTAGCTGGTCTGTCACAATACAATCGAGACTTTAGGTCTAGCTGGTCTGTCATAATATAATAGAGACAGTAGATCTAGCTGGTCTGTCATAATATAATAGAGACAGTAGATTTAGCTGGTATGTCATAATATAATAGAGACAGAAGATCAAGCTGGTATGACATAATATAATAGAGACATAGAGACAGTAGATTTAGCTGGTCTTTCATAATATAATAGAGACAGTAGATCTAGCTGGTCTGTCATAATATAATAGAGACAGTAGATGTAGCTGGTATGTCATAACATAATAGAGACAAAGAGACAGTAGATTTAGCTGGTCTGTCATAATATAATAGAGACAGTAGATCTAGCTGGTCTGCCATAATATAATAGAGACAGTAGATCTAGCTGGTCTGTCATAATACAATAGAGACAGTAGATCTAGCTGGTATGTCATAATATAATAGAAAAATAGAGACAGTAGATCTAGCTTGTCTGTCATAATACAATAGAGACAGTAGATCTAGCTGGTCTGCCATAATACAGCAGAGACAATAGATCTACCTGGTCTGTCAAAATATAATAGAGACATAGAGAGTAGATTTACCTGGTCTGTCATAATTGAATCGAGACAGTAGATCTAGGTGGTCTGTCATAATATAATAGAGACAGTAAATCTAGCTGGTATGTCATAATATAATAGAGACAAAGAGACAGTAGATTTAGCTGGTCTGTCATAATGTAATAGAGACAGTAGATCTAGCTGGTCTGCCATAATATAATAGAGACAGTAGATCTAGCTGGTCTGTCATAAAACAATAGAGACAGTAGATCTAGCTGGTCTGTCATAATACAATAAAGACAGGAGATCTAGCTGGTCTGTCATAATACAATAGAGACATAGAGACAGTAGATCTACCTGGTCTGTCAAAATATAATAGAGACATAGAGAGTAGATCTAGCTGGTCTGTCATAATATAATCGAGACAGTAGATCTAGCTGGTCTGTCATAATATAATAGAGACAGTAGATCTAGCTGGTATGTCATAATATAATAGAGACATAGAGACAGTAGAAATAGCTTGTCTGTCATAATACAATAGAGACAGTAGATCTAGCTGGTCTGCCATAAAACAATAGAAACAGTAGATCTAGCTGGTATGTCATAATACAATAGAGACATAGAGACAGTAGATCTACCTGGTCTGTCAAAATATAATAGAGACATGGAGAGTAGATCTAGCTGGTCTGTCATAATATAATAGAGACAGTAGATCTAGCTGGTCTGTCATAATACAATAGAGACAGTAGATCTAGCTGGTCTGTCATAATATAATAGAGACAGAAGGTCTAGCTGGTCTGTCATAATATAATAGAGACAGTAGATCTAGCTGGTCTGTCATAATATAATAGAGACAGTAGATCTAGCTGGTCTGTCATAATACAATAGAGACAGTAGATTTAGCTGGTCTGTCATAATACAATCAGGACAGTAGATCTAGCTGGTCTGTCACAATACAATCAGGACAGTAGATCTAGCTGGTCTGTCATAACACTATCGAGACAGTAGGTCTAGCTGGTCTGTCATAATATAATAGAGACAGTAGATCTAGCTGGTCTGTCATAATACAATAGAGACAGTAGATCTAGCTGGTCTGTCATAATAAAATAGAGACAGTAGATTTAGCTGGTCTGTCATAATATAATAGAGACAGTAGATTTAGCTGGTCTGTCATAATACAATAGAGCCAGTGGGTCTAGCTGGTCTGTCATAATACAATAGAGACAGTTGATCTACCTGGTCTGTCAAAATATATCGAGACATAGAGAGTAGATTTACCTGGTCTGTCATAATTTAATTGAGACAGTAGATCTAGCTGGTATGTCATAATATAATAGAGACATAGAGACATAGATACAGTAGATTTAGCTGGTCTGTCATAATATAATAGAGAAAGTAGATCTAGCTGGTCTGTCATAATATAATCAGGACAGTAGATCTAGCTGGTCTGTCATAATACAATAGAGACAGTAGATCTAGCTGGTCTGTCATAATATAATAGAGACATAGAGACATAGATACAGTAGATTTAGCTGGTCTGTCATAATATAATAGAGAAAGTAGATCTAGCTGGTCTGTCATAATATAATCAGGACAGTAGATCTAGCTGGTCTGTCATAATACATAGAGACAGTAGATCTACCTGGTCTATCAAAATATAATAGAGACAGTAGATTTGGCTGGTCTGTCACAATACAATCGAGACAGTAGGTCTAGCTGGTCTGTCATAATATAATAGAGACAGTAGATCTAGCTGGTCTGTCATAATATAATAGAGACAGTAGATCTAGCTGGTATGTCATAATATAATAGAGACAGAAGATCAAGCTGGTATGACATAATATAATAGAGACATAGAGACAGTAGATTTAGCTGGTCTGTCATAATATAATAGAGACAGTAGATCTAGCTGGTCTGCCATAATATAATAGAGACAGTAGATCTAGCTGGTCTGTCATAATACAATAGAGACAGTAGATCTAGCTGGTATGTCATAATATAATAGAAAATAGAGACAGTAGATCTAGCTTGTCTTTCATAATACAATAGAGACAGTAGATCTAGCTGGTCTGCCATAATACAGTAGAGACAATAGATCTACCTGGTATGTCAAAATATAATAGAGACATAGAGAGTAGATTTACCTGGTCTGTCATAATTGAATCGAGACAGTAGATCTAGGTGGTCTGTCATAATATAATAGAGACAGTAGATCTAGCTGGTCTGTCATAATACAATAGAGACAGGAGATCTAGCTGGTCTGTCATAATACAATAGAGACATAGAGACAGTAGATCTACCTGGTCTGTCAAAATATAATAGAGACATAGAGAGTAGATCTAGCTGGTCTGTCATAATTGAATCGAGACAGTAGATCTAGGTGGTCTGTCATAATATAATAGAGACAGTAGATCTAGCTGGTCTGTCATAATACAATAGAGACAGGAGATCTAGCTGGTCTGTCATAATACAATAGAGACATAGAGACAGTAGATCTACCTGGTCTGTCATAATACAATAGAGACAGTAGATCTAGCTGGTATGTCATAATATAATAGAAAAATAGAGACAGTAGATCTAGCTTGTCTTTCATAATACAATAGAGACAGTAGATCTAGCTGGTCTGCCATAATACAGTAGAGACAATAGATCTACCTGGTATGTCAAAATATAATAGAGACATAGAGAGTAGATTTACCTGGTCTGTCATAATGTAATAGAGACAGTAGATCTAGCTGGTCTGCCATAATATAATAGAGACAGTAGATCTAGCTGGTCTGTCATAAAACAATAGAGACAGTAGATCTAGCTGGTCTGTCATAATACAATAAAGACAGGAGATCTAGCTGGTCTGTCATAATACAATAGAGACATAGAGACAGTAGATCTACCTGGTCTGTCAAAATATAATAGAGACATAGAGAGTAGATCTAGCTGGTCTGTCATAATATAATCGAGACAGTAGATCTAGCTGGTCTGTCATAATATAATAGAGACAGTAGATCTAGCTGGTATGTCATAATATAATAGAGACATAGAGACAGTAGAAATAGCTTGTCTGTCATAATACAATAGAGACAGTAGATCTAGCTGGTCTGCCATAAAACAATAGAAACAGTAGATCTAGCTGGTATGTCATAATACAATAGAGACATAGAGACAGTAGATCTATCTGGTCTGTCAAAATATAATAGAGACATGGAGAGTAGATCTAGCTGGTCTGTCATAATATAATAGAGACAGTAGATCTAGCTGGTCTGTCATAATACAATAGAGACAGTAGATCTAGCTGGTCTGTCATAATATAATAGAGACAGAAGGTCTAGCTGGTCTGTCATAATATAATAGAGACAGTAGATCTAGCTGGTCTGTCATAATATAATAGAGACAGTAGATCTAGCTGGTCTGTCATAATACAATAGAGACAGTAGATTTAGCTGGTCTGTCATAATACAATCAGGACAGTAGATCTAGCTGGTCTGTCACAATACAATCAGGACAGTAGATCTAGCTGGTCTGTCATAACACTATCGAGACAGTAGGTCTAGCTGGTCTGTCATAATATAATAGAGACAGTAGATCTAGCTGGTCTGTCATAATACAATAGAGACAGTAGATCTAGCTGGTCTGTCATAATAAAATAGAGACAGTAGATTTAGCTGGTCTGTCATACTATAATAGAGACAGTAGATTTAGCTGGTCTGTCATAATACAATAGAGCCAGTGGGTCTAGCTGGTCTGTCATAATACAATAGAGACAGTTGATCTACCTGGTCTGTCAAAATATAATCGAGACATAGAGAGTAGATTTACCTGGTCTGTCATAATTTAATTGAGACAGTAGATCTAGCTGGTATGTCATAATATAATAGAGACATAGAGACATAGATACAGTAGATTTAGCTGGTCTGTCATAATATAATAGAGAAAGTAGATCTAGCTGGTCTGTCATAATATAATCAGGACAGTAGATCTAGCTGGTCTGTCATAATACAATAGAGACAGTAGATCTAGCTGGTCTGTCATAATATAATAGAGACATAGAGACATAGATACAGTAGATTTAGCTGGTCTGTCATAATATAATAGAGAAAGTAGATCTAGCTGGTCTGTCATAATATAATCAGGACAGTAGATCTAGCTGGTCTGTCATAATACAATAGAGACAGTAGATCTACCTGGTCTATCAAAATATAATAGAGACAGTAGATTTGGCTGGTCTGTCACAATACAATCGAGACAGTAGGTCTAGCTGGTCTGTCATAATATAATAGAGACAGTAGATCTAGCTGGTCTGTCATAATATAATAGAGACAGTAGATCTAGCTGGTATGTCATAATATAATAGAGACAGAAGATCAAGCTGGTATGACATAATATAATAGAGACATAGAGACAGTAGATTTAGCTGGTCTGTCATAATATAATAGAGACAGTAGATCTAGCTGGTCTGCCATAATATAATAGAGACAGTAGATCTAGCTGGTCTGTCATAATACAATAGAGACAGTAGATCTAGCTGGTATGTCATAATATAATAGAAAATAGAGACAGTAGATCTAGCTTGTCTTTCATAATACAATAGAGACAGTAGATCTAGCTGGTCTGCCATAATACAGTAGAGACAATAGATCTACCTGGTATGTCAAAATATAATAGAGACATAGAGAGTAGATTTACCTGGTCTGTCATAATTGAATCGAGACAGTAGATCTAGGTGGTCTGTCATAATATAATAGAGACAGTAGATCTAGCTGGTCTGTCATAATACAATAGAGACAGGAGATCTAGCTGGTCTGTCATAATACAATAGAGACATAGAGACAGTAGATCTACCTGGTCTGTCAAAATATAATAGAGACATAGAGAGTAGATCTAGCTGGTCTGTCATAATTGAATCGAGACAGTAGATCTAGGTGGTCTGTCATAATATAATAGAGACAGTAGATCTAGCTGGTCTGTCATAATACAATAGAGACAGGAGATCTAGCTGGTCTGTCATAATACAATAGAGACATAGAGACAGTAGATCTACCTGGTCTGTCATAATACAATAGAGACAGTAGATCTAGCTGGTATGTCATAATATAATAGAAAAATAGAGACAGTAGATCTAGCTTGTCTTTCATAATACAATAGAGACAGTAGATCTAGCTGGTCTGCCATAATACAGTAGAGACAATAGATCTACCTGGTATGTCAAAATATAATAGAGACATAGAGAGTAGATTTACCTGGTCTGTCATAATGTAATAGAGACAGTAGATCTAGCTGGTCTGCCATAATATAATAGAGACAGTAGATCTAGCTGGTCTGTCATAAAACAATAGAGACAGTAGATCTAGCTGGTCTGTCATAATACAATAGAGACAGGAGATCTAGCTGGTCTGTCATAATACAATAGAGACATAGAGACAGTAGATCTACCTGGTCTGTCAAAATATAATAGAGACATAGAGAGTAGATCTAGCTGGTCTGTCATAATATAATCGAGACAGTAGATCTAGCTGGTCTGTCATAATATAATAGAGACAGTATATCTAGCTGGTATGTCATAATATAATAGAGACATAGAGACAGTAGAAATAGCTTGTCTGTCATAATACAATAGAGACAGTAGATCTAGCTGGTCTGCCATAAAACAATAGAAACAGTAGATCTAGCTGGTATGTCATAATACAATAGAGACATAGAGACAGTAGATCTACCTGGTCTGTCAAAATATAATAGAGACATGGAGAGTAGATCTAGCTGGTCTGTCATAATATAATAGAGACAGTAGATCTAGCTGGTCTGTCATAATACAATAGAGACAGTAGATCTAGCTGGTCTGTCATAATATAATAGAGACAGAAGGTCTAGCTGGTCTGTCATAATATAATAGAGACAGTAGATCTAGCTGGTCTGTCATAATATAATAGAGACAGTAGATCTAGCTGGTCTGTCATAATACAATAGAGACAGTAGATCTAGCTGGTCTGTCATAATACAATAGAGACAGTAGATCTAGCTGGTATGTCATAATATAATAGAAAAATAGAGACAGTAGATCTAGCTTGTCTGTCATAATACAATAGAGACAGTAGATCTAGCTGGTCTGCCATAATACAGTAGAGACAATAGATCTAGCTGGTCTGCCAAAATATAATAGAAACAGTAGATCTAGCTGGTATGTCATAATACAATAGAGACATAGAGACAGTAGATCTACCTGGTCTGTCAAAATATAATAGAGACATGGAGAGTAGATCTAGCTGGTCTGTCATAATATAATAGAGACAGTAGATCTAGCTGGTCTTTCATAATACAATAGAGACAGTAGATCTAGCTGGTCTGTCATAATATAATAGAGACAGAAGGTCTAGCTGGTCTGTCATAATATAATAGAGACAGTAGATCTAGCTGGTCTGTCATAATATAATAGAGACTGTAGATCTAGCTGGTCTGTCATAATACAATAGAGACAGTAGATTTAGCTGGTCTGTCATAATACAATCAGGACAGTAGATCTAGCTGGTCTGTCACAATACAATCAGGACAGTAGATCTAGCTGGTCTGTCATAACACTATCGAGAAAGTAGGTCTAGCTGGTCTGTCATAATATAATAGAGACAGTAGATCTAGCTGGTCTGTCATAATACAATAGAGACAGTAGATCTAGCTGGTCTGTCATAATAAAATAGAGACATTAGATTTAGCTGGTCTGTCATAATATAATAGAGACAGTAGATTTAGCTGGTCTGTCATAATACAATAGAGACAGTGGGTCTAGCTGGTCTGTCATAATACAATAGAGACAGTTGATCTACCTGGTCTGTCAAAATATAATCGAGACATAGAGAGTAGATTTACCTGGTCTGTCATAATTTAATCGAGACAGTAGATCTAGCTGGTATGTCGTAATATAATAGAGACATAGAGACAGTAGATTTAGCTGGTCTGTCATAATATAATAGAGACAGTAGATCTATCTGGTCTTTCATAATATAATAGAGACATAGAGACATAGATACAGTAGATTTAGCTGGTCTGTCATAATATAATAGAGAAAGTAGATCTAGCTGGTCTGTCATAATATAATAGAGACATAGAGACATAGAGAAAGTAGATTTAGCTGGTCTGTCATAATATAATAGAGAAAGTAGATCTAGCTGGTCTGTCATAATACAATAGAGACAGTGGATCTAGCTGGTCTGTCATAATACAATAGAGAAATTAGATCTACCTGGTCTGTCAAAATATAATAGAGACAGTAGATCTAGCTGGTCTGTCAAAATATAATAGAGACAGTAGATCTACCTGGTCTGTCAAAATATAATAGAGGCAATAGATCTAGCTGGTCTGTCATAATATAATAGAGACATAGAGACACAGATACAGTAGATTTAGCTGGTCTGTCATAATATAATAGAGACAGTAGATCAAGCTGGTCTGCCATAATATAATAGAGACAGTAGATCTAGCTGGTCTGTCATAATACAATAGAGACAGTAGATCTAGCTGGTCGGTCGTAATATAATAGAGACATAGAGACAGTAGATTTAGCTGGTCTGCCATAATATAATAGAGACAGTAGATCTAGCTGGTCTGTCATAATACAATAGAGACAGTAGATCTAGCTGGTCTGTCATAATACAATAGAGACAGTAGATCTAGCGAGTCTGTCATAATATAATAGAGACAGTAGATCTAGCTGGTCTGTCATTGTCACGCCCTGACCATAGTTTACTTTGTATTTTCTATGTTTTGATTGGTCAGGGTGTGATCTGGGTGGGCATTCTATGTTGGATGTCTTGTTTGTCTATTTCTATGTCTGGCCTGATATGGTTCTCAATCAGAGGCAGGTGTTAGTCATTGTCTCTGATTGGGAACCATATTTAGGTAGCCTGGGTTTCACTGTGTGTTTGTGGGTGATTGTTCCTGTCTATGTGTTTTCACCAGATAGGCTGTTTAGGTTTTCGTTACGTTTATTGTTTTTGTAGTGTTTGTGTTTAGTGTGGTTTTTCATTAAACATGAATCGCAATCTACACGCTGCATTTTGGTCCGACTCTCCTTCTCACGAAGAAAACCGTTACAGAATCACCCACCACCAACGGACCAAGCAGCGTGTCAACAGGCAGGAGCAGCGCGAGGAGACGCGCAATAAGGACTTCTGGACATGGGAGGAAATCCTCAACGGGAGAGGACCCTGGGCTAAACCAGGGGAGTGTAGCCGCCCAAAGGTGCAGCAGGAGAAGAAGCAGCAGGAGCAGCTGCAGTGGGAGAGGCTGCACCACCTGGAGAAATGGACATGGGAGGAAGAACTGGACGGTAAAGGACCCTGGGCTCAGCCTGGAGAATATCGCCGCCCCAAGGAGGAACTGGAGGCGGCGAAAGCTGAGAGGCGCAGATATGAGGAGGCAGCACGACGTAGCGGATGGAAGCCTGAGAGGCAGCCCCAAAAATTTCTTGGGGGGGGGCTAACAGGGAGTATGGCTACGCCAGGTAGGAGACCTGGGCAGACTCCCTGTGCTTACCGGGGGGCTAGAGAGACCGGACAGGCACCGTGTTATGCAGTGGTGCGCACGGTGTCTCCAGTGCGGGTGCATAGCCCGGTGCGGTATATTCCAGCTCCGCGTGTCTGCCGGGCTAGATTGAGCGTCGAGCCTAATGCCATGAAGCCGGCTCTACGCAGCTGGTCCCCAGTGCGTCTCCTTGGGCCGGTTTACATGGCACCAGCCTTGCGCTCGGTTTCTCCGGTTCGCCTGCATAGTCCAGTGCGGGCGCGGGCTATTCCACCTCGCCGCACTGGCAGGGCGACCGTGAGCATTCAACCAGGTAAGGTTGGGCAGGCTCGGTGCTCAAGAGCTCCAGTGCGCCTGCACGGTCCGGTTTTTCCAGTACCACCTCCACACCCCAGCCCTCCGGTAGCAGCTCCCCGCACTAGGCTTCCTGTGCGTGTCCTCGGCCCAGTACCACCAGTGCCAGCACCACGCATCAGGCCTATAGTGCGCCTCGCCTGTCCAGCGCTGTCGGAGCCTCCCTTCTCTTCAGCGCTGTCGGAGTCTCCCGCCTGTTTAGCGCTGTTAGAGCCTGCCTTCTCTACAGCGCTGCCGGAGTCTCCCGCCTGTTCAGAACTGCCAGTTAGCATAGAGCTGCCAGTTAGCATAGAGCTGCCAGTTAGCATAGAGCTGCCAGTTAGCATAGAGCTGCCAGTTAGCATAGAGCTGCCAGTTAGCATAGAGCTGCCAGTTAGCAAGGAGCTGCCAGTCTGCAAGGAGCTGCCAGTCTGCATGGAGCTGCCAGTCTGCAAGGAGCTGCCAGAGCTGCCAGTCTGCAGGATGCCGCCAAAGCTGCCAGTCTGCAAGGAGCCGCCAGAGCTGCCAGTCTGCAAGGAGCCGCCAGAGCTGCCAGTTAGCATGGAGCAGCCAGGGCCGCCAGTCAGCATGGAGCAGCCAGGGCCGCCAGTCAGCATGGAGCAGCCAGGGCCGCCAGTCAGCATGGAGCAGCCAGGGCCGCCAGTCAGCATGGAGCAGCCAGTCAGCATGGAGCAGCCAGTCAGCATGGAGCAGCCAGAGCAGCCAGTCAGCATGGAGCGGCCAGAGCTGCCAGTCAGCATGGAGCAGCCAGTCAGCATGGAGCAGCCAGAGCTGCCAGTCAGCATGGAGCAGCCAGTCAGCATGGAGCAGCCAGAGCTACCAGTCATCATGGAGCAGCCAGAGCAGTCTGCCAGCATGGAGCAGCCAGAGCTGTCAGTCAGCATGGAGCAGCCAGAGCAGCCAGTCTGTGTCGACCAGTCTCTTCCAGATCTGCCAGTCGTCCAGACTCTTCCAGATCTGCCAGTCGTCCAGACTCTTCCAGATCTGCCAGTCGTCCAGACTCTTCCAGATCTGCCAGTCGACCAGACTCTTCCAGATCTGCCAGTCGACCAGACTCTTCCAGATCTGCCCGTCGTCCAGACTCTTCCAGATCTGCCAGTCGTCCAGACTCTTCCAGATCTGCCAGTCGTCCAGACTCTTCCAGATCTGCCAGTCGTCCAGACTCTTCCAGATCTGCCAGTCGTCCAGACTCTTCCAGATCTGCCAGTCGACCAGACTCTTCCAGATCTGCCAGTCGGCCAGATTCTCCCAGATCTGCCAGTCGTCCAGATTCTCCCAGATCTGCCAGTCGTCCAGATTCTCCCAGATTTGCCAGTCGTCCAGATTCTCCCAGATCCGCCAGTCAGCCAGGATCTTCCGGATCCGCCAGTCAGCCAGGATCTTCCAGAACCGCCAGCCAGCCAGGATCTGCCGGATCTAACCACCTGCCTGAGCTTCTTCTCAGTGCTGAGCTTCTTCTCAGTGCTGAGCTTCCTCTCAGGGCTGAGCTACCCATCTGTCCCGAGTTACCTCTGTCCCGAGCTGTCCCTCTGTCCCATGTTATCATTGTGGTGGGTAACCTATTTAGGGACGTTTAGGAGGGGGATTAAAACTGTCATGGAGTGGGGTCCACGTCCAGCGCCAGAGCCGCCACCGCGGACAGATGCCCACCCAGACCCTCCCCTATAGGTTCAGGTTTTGCGGCCGGAGTCCGCACCTTGGGGGGGGGGGTACTGTCACGCCCTGACCATAGTTTACTTTGTATTTTCTATGTTTTGATTGGTCAGGGTGTGATCTGGGTGGGCATTCTATGTTGGATGTCTTGTTTGTCTATTTCTATGTCTGGCCTGATATGGTTCTCAATCAGAGGCAGGTGTTAGTCATTGTCTCTGATTGGGAACCATATTTAGGTAGCCTGGGTTTCACTGTGTGTTTGTGGGTGATTGTTCCTGTCTATGTGTTTTCACCAGATAGGCTGTTTAGGTTTTCGTTACGTTTATTGTTTTTGTAGTGTTTGTGTTTAGTGTGGTTTTTCATTAAACATGAATCGCAATCTACACGCTGCATTTTGGTCCGACTCTCCTTCTCACGAAGAAAACCGTTACAGTCATAATACAATCTAGACAGTAGATCTAGCTGGTATGTCATAATATAATAGAGACAGTAGATCTAGCTGGTCTGCCATAATATAATAGAGACATTAGATCTAGCTGGTCTGTCATAATACAATAGAGACAGTAGATCTAGCTGGTCTGTCATAATATAATAGAGACATAGAGACATAGATACAGTAGATTTAGCTGGTCTGTCATAATATAATAGAGAAAGTAGATCTAGCTGGTCTGTCATAATATAATCAGGACAGTAGATCTAGCTGGTCTGTCATAATACAATAGAGACAGTAGATCTACCTGGTCTATCAAAATATAATAGAGACAGTAGATTTGGCTGGTCTGTCATAATACAATCGAGACAGAAGGTCTAGCTGGTCTGTCATAATATAATAGAGACAGTAGATCTAGGTGGTCTGTCATAATATAATAGAGACAGTAGATCTAGCTGGTATGTCATAATATAATAGAGAAAGTAGATCTAGCTGGTATGTCGTAATATAATAGAGACATAGAGACAGTAGATTTAGCTGGTCTGTCATAATATAGTAGAGACAGTAGATCTAGCTGGTCTGTCCTAATATAATAGAGACATAGAGACATATATACAGTAGATTTAGCTGGTCTGTCATAATATAATAGAGAAAGTAGATCTAGCTGGTCTGTCATAATACAATCAGGACAGTAGATCTAGCTGGTCTGTCATAATACAATAGAGACAGTAGATTTAGCTGGTCTGTCACAATACAATCGAGACAGTAGGTCTAGCTGGTCTGTCATAATATAATAGAGACAGTAGATCTAGCTGGTCTGTCATAATATAATAGAGACAGTAGATCTAGCTGGTATGTCATAATATAATAGAGACAGAAGATCAAGCTGGTATGACATAATATAATAGAGACATAGAGACAGTAGATTTAGCTGGTCTTTCATAATATAATAGAGACAGTAGATCTAGCTGGTCTTTTATAATATAATAGAGACAGTAGATGTAGCTGGTATGTTATAACATAATAGAGACAAAGAGACAGTAGATTTAGCTGGTCTGTCATAATATAATAGAGACAATAGATCTAGCTGGTCTGCCATAATATAATAGAGACAGTAGATCTAGCTGGTCTGTCATAATACAATAGAGACAGTAGATCTAGCTGGTATGTCATAATATAATAGAGAAATAGAGACAGTAGATCTAGCTTGTCTGTCATAATACAATAGAGACAGTAGATCTAGCTGGTCTGCCAAAATTTAATAGAAACAGTAGATCTAGCTGGTATGTCATAATACAATAGAGACATAGAGACAGTAGATCTACCTGGTCTGTCAAAATATAATAGAGACATGGAGAGTAGATCTAGCTGGTCTGTCATAATATAATAGAGACAGTAGATCTAGCTGGTCTTTCATAATACAATAGAGACAGTAGATCTAGCTGGTCTGTCATAATATAATAGAGACTGTAGATCTAGCTGGTCTGTCATAATACAATAGAGACAGTAGATTTAGCTGGTGTGTCATAATACAATCAGGACAGTAGATCTAGCTGGTCTGTCACAATACAATCAGGACAGTAGATCTAGCTGGTCTGTCATAACACTATCGAGAAAGTAGGTCTAGCTGGTCTGTCATAATATAATAGAGACAGTAGATCTAGCTGGTCTGTCATAATACAATAGAGACAGTAGATCTAGCTGGTCTGTCATAATATAATAGAGACATTAGATTTAGCTGGTCTGTCATAATATAATAGAGACAGTAGATTTAGCTGGTCTGTCATAATACAATAGAGACAGTGGGTCTAGCTGGTCTGTCATAATACAATAGAGACAGTTGATCTACCTGGTCTGTCAAAATATAATCGAGACATAGAGAGTAGATTTACCTGGTCTGTCATAATTTAATCGAGACAGTAGATCTAGCTGGTATGTCGTAATATAATAGAGACATAGAGACAGTAGATTTAGCTGGTCTGTCATAATATAATAGAGACAGTAGATCTATCTGGTCTGTCATAATATAATAGAGACATAGAGACATAGATACAGTAGATTTAGCTGGTCTGTCATAATATAATAGAGAAAGTAGATCTAGCTGGTCTGTCATAATATAATAGAGACATAGAGACATAGAGAAAGTAGATTTAGCTGGTCTGTCATAATATAATAGAGAAAGTAGATCTAGCTGGTCTGTCATAATACAATAGAGACAGTGGATCTAGCTGGTCTGTCATAATACAATAGAGAAATTAGATCTACATGGTCTGTCAAAATATAATAGAGACAGTAGATCTAGCTGGTCTGTCATAATACAATAGAGACAGTAGATCTACCTGGTCTGTCAAAATATAATAGAGGCAATAGATCTAGCTGGTCTGTCATAATATAATAGAGACATAGAGACACAGATACAGTAGATTTAGCTGGTCTGTCATAATATAATAGAGACAGTAGATCAAGCTGGTCTGCCATAATATAATAGAGACAGTAGATCTAGCTGGTCTGTCATAATACAATAGAGACAGTAGATCTAGCTGGTCGGTCGTAATATAATCGAGACATAGAGACAGTAGATTTAGCTGGTCTGCCATAATATAATAGAGACAGTAGATCTAGCTGGTCTGTCATAATACAATAGAGACAGTAGATCTAGCTGGTCTGTCATAATACAATAGAGACAGTAGATCTAGCTGGTCTGTCATAATATAATAGAGACAGTAGATCTAGCTGGTCTGTCATAATACAATCTAGACAGTAGATCTAGCTGGTATGTCATAATATAATAGAGACAGTAGATCTAGCTGGTCTGCCATAATATAATAGAGACATTAGATCTAGCTGGTCTGTCATAATACAATAGAGACAGTAGATCTAGCTGGTCTGTCATAATATAATAGAGACATAGAGACATAGATACAGTAGATTTAGCTGGTCTGTCATAATATAATAGAGAAAGTAGATCTAGCTGGTCTGTCATAATATAATCAGGACAGTAGATCTAGCTGGTCTGTCATAATACAATAGAGACAGTAGATCTACCTGGTCTATCAAAATATAATAGAGACAGTAGATTTGGCTGGTCTGTCATAATACAATCGAGACAGAAGGTCTAGCTGGTCTGTCATAATATAATAGAGACAGTAGATCTAGGTGGTCTGTCATAATATAATAGAGACAGTAGATCTAGCTGGTATGTCATAATATAATAGAGAAAGTAGATCTAGCTGGTATGTCGTAATATAATAGAGACATAGAGACAGTAGATTTAGCTGGTCTGTCATAATATAGTAGAGACAGTAGATCTAGCTGGTCTGTCCTAATATAATAGAGACATAGAGACATATATACAGTAGATTTAGCTGGTCTGTCATAATATAATAGAGAAAGTAGATCTTGCTGGTCTGTCATAATACAATCAGGACAGTAGATCCAGCTGGTCTGTCATAATACAATAGAGACAGTAGATTTAGCTGGTCTGTCACAATACAATCGAGACAGTAGGTCTAGCTGGTCTGTCATAATATAATAGAGACAGTAGATCTAGCTGGTCTGTCATAATATAATAGAGACAGTAGATCTAGCTGGTATGTCATAATATAATAGAGACAGAAGATCAAGCTGGTATGACATAATATAATAGAGACATAGAGACAGTAGATTTAGCTGGTCTTTCATAATATAATAGAGACAGTAGATCTAGCTGGTCTTTTATAATATAATAGAGACAGTAGATGTAGCTGGTATGTTATAACATAATAGAGACAAAGAGACAGTAGATTTAGCTGGTCTGTCATAATATAATAGAGACAATAGATCTAGCTGGTCTGCCATAATATAATAGAGACAGTAGATCTAGCTGGTCTGTCATAATACAATAGAGACAGTAGATCTAGCTGGTATGTCATAATATAATAGAGAAATAGAGACAGTAGATCTAGCTGGTCTGCCATAATACAGTAGAGACAGTAGATCTACCTGGTCTGTCAAAATATAATAGAGACATAGAGAGTAGATTTACCTGGTCTGTCATAATTGAATCGAGACAGTAGATCTAGGTGGTCTGTCATAATATAATAGAGACAGTAGATCTAGCTGGTATGTCATAATATAATAGAGACAAAGAGACAGTAGATTTAGATGGTCTGTCATAATGTAATAGAGACAGTAGATCTAGCTGGTCTGCCATAATATAATAGAGACAGTAGATCTAGCCGGTCTGTCATAAAACAATAGAGACAGTAGATCTAGCTGGTCTGTCATAATACAATAGAGACAGGAGATCTAGCTGGTCTGTCATAATACAATAGAGACATAGAGACAGTAGATCTACCTGGTCTGTCAAAATATAATAGAGACATAGAGAGTAGATCTAGCTGGTCTGTCATAATATAATAGAGACAGTAGATCTAGCTGGTATGTCATAATATAATAGAGACATAGAGACAGTAGAAATAGCTTGTCTGTCATAATACAATAGAGACAGTAGATCTAGCTGGTCTGCCATAAAACAATAGAAACAGTAGATCTAGCTGGTATGTCATAATACAATAGAGACATAGAGACAGTAGATCTACCTGGTCTGTCAAAATATAATAGAGACATAGAGAGTAGATCTAGCTGGTCTGTCATAATATAATAGAGACAGTAGATCTAGCTGGTCTGTCATAATACAATAGAGACAGTAGATCTAGCTGGTCTGTCATAATATAATAGAGACAGAAGGTCTAGCTGGTCTGTCATAATATAATAGAGACAGTAGATCTAGCTGGTCTGTCATAATATAATAGAGACAGTAGATCTAGCTGGTCTGTCATAATACAATAGAGACAGTAGATTTAGCTGGTCTGTCATAATACAATCAGGACAGTAGATCTAGCTGGTCTGTCACAATACAATCAGGACAGTAGATCTAGCTGGTCTGTCATAACACTATCGAGACAGTAGGTCTAGCTGGTCTGTCATAATATAATAGAGACAGTAGATCTAGCTGGTCTGTCATAATACAATAGAGACAGTAGATCTAGCTGGTGTGTCATAATAAAATAGAGACAGTAGATTTAGCTGGTCTGTCATAATATAATAGAGACAGTAGATTTAGCAGGTCTGTCATAATACAATACAGACAGTGGGTCTAGCTGGTCTGTCCTAATACAATAGAGACAGTTGATCTACCTGGTCTGTCAAAATATAATCGAGACATAGAGAGTAGATTTACCTGGTCTGTCATAATTTAATCGAGACAGAAAATCTACCTGGTCTGTCATAATACAATAGAGACAGTAGATCTAGCTGGTCTGCCATAATACAATCGAGACAGTAGATCTAGCTGGTCTGTCATAATATAATCAGGACAGTAGATCTAGCTGGTCTGTCATAATACAATAGAGACAGTTGATCTACCTGGTCTGTCAAAATATAATCGAGACATAGAGAGTAGATTTACCTGGTCTGTCATAATTTAATCGAGACAGAAAATCTAGCTGGTCTGTCGTAATACAATAGAGACAGTAGATCTAGCTGGTCTGCCATAATACAATAGAGACAGTAGATCTAGCTGGTCTGTCATAATATAATAGAGACAGTAGATCTAGCTGGTCTGCCATAATATAATAGAGACAGTAGATCTAGCTGGTCTGTCATAATACAATAGAGACAGTAGATCTAGCTGGTCTGCCATAATATAATAGAGACAGTAGGTCTAGCTGGTCTGTCATAATATAATAGAGACAGTAGATCTAGCTGGTCTGTCATAATATAGTAGAGACAGTAGATCTAGCTGGTATGTCATAATATAATAGATACAGTAGATCTAGCTGGTATGTCATAATATAATTGAGACATAGAGACAGTAGATCTAGCTGGTCTGTCATAATATAATAGAGACAGTAGATCTAGCTGGTCTATCATAATACAATAGAGACAGTAGATCTAGCTGGTCTGAAATAATATAATCAGGACAGTAGATCTAGCTGGTCTGTCATAATATAATAGAGACAGTAGATTTAGCTGGTCTGTCATAATATAATAGAGACAGTAGATTTAGCTGGTCTGTCATAATACAATAGAGACAGTGGGACTAGCTGGTCTGTCATAATACAATAGAGACAGTTGATCTACCTGGTCTGTCAAAATATAATCGAGACATAGAGAGTAGATTTACCTGGTCTGTCATAATTTAATCGAGACAGAAAATCTAGCTGGTCTGTCACAATACAATAGAGACAGTAGATCTAGCTGGTCTGCCGTAATACAATCGAGACAGTAGATCTAGCTGGTCTGTCATAATATGATAGAGACAGTAGATCTAGCTGGTCTGCCATAATATAATAGAGACAGTAGATCTAGCTGGTCTGTCATAATACAATAGAGACAGTAGATCTAGCTGGTCTGCCATAATATAATCGAGACAGTAGGTCTAGCTGGTCTGTCATAATATAATAGATACAGTAGATCTAGCTGGTATGTCATAATATAATAGAGACATAGAGACAGTAGATCTAGCTGGTCTGTCATAATATAATAGAGACCGTAGATCTAGCTGGTCTGTCATAATACAATAGAGACAGTAGATCTAGCTGGTCTGTGATAATATAATCAGGACAGTAGATCTAGCTGATCTTTCATAATACAATAGAGACAGTTGATCTACCTGGTCTGTCAAAATATAATCGAGACATAGAGAGTAGATTTACCTGGTCTGTCATAATTTAATCGAGACAGAATATCTAGCTGGTCTGTCATAATACAATAGAGACAGTAGATCTAGCTGGTCTGCCATAATACAATCGAGACAGTAGATCTAGCTGGTCTGTCATAATACAATCAGGACAGTAGATCTAGCTGGTCTGTCATAATACAATCGAGACAGTAGATCTAGCTGGTATGTCATAATATAATAGAGACAGTAGATCTAGCTGGTCTGCCATAATATAATAGAGACATTAGATCTAGCTGGTCTGTCATAATACAATAGAGACAGTAGATCTAGCTGGTCTGTCATAATATAATAGAGACATAGAGACATAGATACAGTAGATTTAGCTGGTCTGTCATAATATAATAGAGAAAGTAGATCTAGCTGGTATGTCATAATATAATAGAGAAAGTAGATCTAGCTGGTATGTCGTAATATAATAGAGACATAGAGACAGTAGATTTAGCTGGTCTGTCATAATATAGTAGAGACAGTAGATCTAGCTGGACTGTCCTAATATAATAGAGACATAGAGACATATATACAGTAGATTTAGCTGGTCTGTCATAATATAATAGAGACAGTAGATCTAGCTGGTCTGCCATAATATAATAGAGACAGTAGATCTAGCTGGTCTGTCATAATACAATAGAGACAGTAGATCTAGCTGGTCTGCCATAATATAATCGAGACAGTAGGTCTAGCTGGTCTGTCATAATATAATAGATACAGTAGATCTAGCTGGTATGTCATAATATAATAGAGACATAGAGACAGTAGATCTAGCTGGTCTGTCATAATATAATAGAGACCGTAGATCTAGCTGGTCTGTCATAATACAATAGAGACAGTAGATCTAGCTGGTCTGTGATAATATAATCAGGACAGTAGATCTAGCTGATCTTTCATAATACAATAGAGACAGTTGATCTACCTGGTCTGTCAAAATATAATCGAGACATAGAGAGTAGATTTACCTGGTCTGTCATAATTTAATCGAGACAGAATATCTAGCTGGTCTGTCATAATACAATAGAGACAGTAGATCTAGCTGGTCTGCCATAATACAATCGAGACAGTAGATCTAGCTGGTCTGTCATAATACAATCAGGACAGTAGATCTAGCTGGTCTGTCATAATACAATCGAGACAGTAGATCTAGCTGGTATGTCATAATATAATAGAGACAGTAGATCTAGCTGGTCTGCCATAATATAATAGAGACATTAGATCTAGCTGGTCTGTCATAATACAATAGAGACAGTAGATCTAGCTGGTCTGTCATAATATAATAGAGACATAGAGACATAGATACAGTAGATTTAGCTGGTCTGTCATAATATAATAGAGAAAGTAGATCTAGCTGGTATGTCATAATATAATAGAGAAAGTAGATCTAGCTGGTATGTCGTAATATAATAGAGACATAGAGACAGTAGATTTAGCTGGTCTGTCATAATATAGTAGAGACAGTAGATCTAGCTGGACTGTCCTAATATAATAGAGACATAGAGACATATATACAGTAGATTTAGCTGGTCTGTCATAATATAATAGAGAAAGTAGATCTAGCTGGTCTGTCATAATACAATCAGGACAGTAGATCTAGCTGGTCTGTCATAATACAATAGAGACAGTAGATTTAGCTGGTCTGTCACAATACAATCGAGACAGTAGGTCTAGCTGGTCTGTCATAATATAATAGAGACAGTAGATCTAGCTGGTATGTCATAATATAATAGAGACAGAAGATCAAGCTGGTATGACATAATATAATAGAGACATAGAGACAGTAGATTTAGCTGGTCTTTCATAATATAATAGAGACAGTAGATCTAGCTGGTCTGTCAAAATATAATAGAGACAGTAGATGTAGCTGGTATGTCATAACATAATAGAGACAAAGAGACAGTAGATTTAGCTGGTCTGCCATAATATAATAGAGACAGAAGGTCTAGCTGGTCTGTCATAATATAATAGAGACAGTAGATCTAGCTGGTCTGTCATAATATAATAGAGACAGTAGATCTAGCTGGTCTGTCATAATACAATAGAGACAGTAGATTTAGCTGGTCTGTCATAATACAATCAGGACAGTAGATCTAGCTGGTCTGTCACAATACAATCAGGACAGTAGATCTAGCTTGTCTGTCATAATACAATAGAGACAGTAGATCTAGCTGGTCTGCCATAATACAGTAGAGACAATAGATCTACCTGGTCTGTCAAAATATAATAGAGACATAGAGAGTAGATTTACCTGGTCTGTCATAATTGAATCGAGACAGTAGATCTAGGTGGTCTGTCATAATATAATAGAGACAGTAGATCTAGCTGGTATGTCATAATATAATAGAGACAAAGAGACAGTAGATTTAGCTGGTCTGTCATAATATAATAGAGACATAGAGACAGTAGATTTAGCTGGTCTGTCATAATATAATAGAGACAGTAGATCTATCTGGTCTGTCATAATATAATAGAGACATAGAGACATAGATACAGTAGATTTAGCTGGTCTGTCATAATATAATAGAGAAAGTAGATCTAGCTGGTCTGTCATAATATAATAGAGACATAGAGACATAGAGAAAGTAGATTTAGCTGGTCTGTCATAATATAATAGAGAAAGTAGATCTAGCTGGTCTGTCATAATACAATAGAGACAGTGGATCTAGCTGGTCTGTCATAATACAATAGAGAAATTAGATCTACCTGGTCTGTCAAAATATAATAGAGACAGTAGATCTAGCTGGTCTGTCATAATACAATAGAGACAGTAGATCTACCTGGTCTGTCAAAATATAATAGAGGCAATAGATCTAGCTGGTCTGTCATAATATAATAGAGACATAGAGACACAGATACAGTAGATTTAGCTGGTCTGTCATAATATAATAGAGACAGTAGATCAAGCTGGTCTGCCATAATATAATAGAGACAGTAGATCTAGCTGGTCTGTCATAATACAATAGAGACAGTAGATCTAGCTGGTCGGTCGTAATATAATCGAGACATAGAGACAGTAGATTTAGCTGGTCTGCCATAATATAATAGAGACAGTAGATCTAGCTGGTCTGTCATAATACAATAGAGACAGTAGATCTAGCTGGTCTGTCATAATACAATAGAGACAGTAGATCTAGCTGGTCTGTCATAATATAATAGAGACAGTAGATCTAGCTGGTCTGTCATAATACAATCTAGACAGTAGATCTAGCTGGTATGTCATAATATAATAGAGACAGTAGATCTAGCTGGTCTGCCATAATATAATAGAGACATTAGATCTAGCTGGTCTGTCATAATACAATAGAGACAGTAGATCTAGCTGGTCTGTCATAATATAATAGAGACATAGAGACATAGATACAGTAGATTTAGCTGGTCTGTCATAATATAATAGAGACAGTAGATCTAGCTGGTCTGTCATAATATAATCAGGACAGTAGATCTAGCTGGTCTGTCATAATACAATAGAGACAGTAGATCTACCTGGTCTATCAAAATATAATAGAGACAGTAGATTTGGCTGGTCTGTCATAATACAATCGAGACAGAAGGTCTAGCTGGTCTGTCATAATATAATAGAGACAGTAGATCTAGGTGGTCTGTCATAATATAATAGAGACAGTAGATCTAGCTGGTATGTCATAATATAATAGAGAAAGTAGATCTAGCTGGTATGTCGTAATATAATAGAGACATAGAGACAGTAGATTTAGCTGGTCTGTCATAATATAGTAGAGACAGTAGATCTAGCTGGTCTGTCCTAATATAATAGAGACATAGAGACATGTATACAGTAGATTTAGCTGGTCTGTCATAATATAATAGAGAAAGTAGATCTAGCTGGTCTGTCATAATACAATCAGGACAGTAGATCTAGCTGGTCTGTCATAATACAATAGAGACAGTAGATTTAGCTGGTCTGTCACAATACAATCGAGACAGTAGGTCTAGCTGGTCTGTCATAATATAATAGAGACAGTAGATCTAGCTGGTCTGTCATAATATAATAGAGACAGTAGATCTAGCTGGTATGTCATAATATAATAGAGACAGAAGATCAAGCTGGTATGACATAATATAATAGAGACATAGAGACAGTAGATTTAGCTGGTCTTTCATAATATAATAGAGACAGTAGATCTAGCTGGTATTTTATAATATAATAGAGACAGTAGATGTAGCTGGTATGTTATAACATAATAGAGACAAAGAGACAGTAGATTTAGCTGGTCTGTCATAATATAATAGAGACAATAGATCTAGCTGGTCTGCCATAATATAATAGAGACAGTAGATCTAGCTGGTCTGTCATAATACAATAGAGACAGTAGATCTAGCTGGTATGTCATAATATAATAGAGAAATAGAGACAGTAGATCTACCTTGTCTGTCATAATACAATAGAGACAGTAGATCTAGCTGGTCTGCCATAATACAGTAGAGACAGTAGATCTACCTGGTCTGTCAAAATATAATAGAGACATAGAGAGTAGATTTACCTGGTCTGTCATAATTGAATCGAGACAGTAGATCTAGGTGGTCTGTCATAATATAATAGAGACAGTAGATCTAGCTGGTATGTCATAATATAATAGAGAAAGTAGATCTAGCTGGTATGTCGTAATATAATAGAGACATAGAGACAGTAGATTTAGCTGGTCTGTCATAATATAGTAGAGACAGTAGATCTAGCTGGTCTGTCCTAATATAATAGAGACATAGAGACATATATACAGTAGATTTAGCTGGTCTGTCATAATATAATAGAGAAAGTAGATCTAGCTGGTCTGTCATAATACAATCAGGACAGTAGATCTAGCTGGTCTGTCATAATACAATAGAGACAGTAGATTTAGCTGGTCTGTCACAATACAATCGAGACAGTAGGTCTAGCTGGTCTGTCATAATATAATAGAGACAGTAGATCTAGCTGGTCTGTCATAATATAATAGAGACAGTAGATCTAGCTGGTATGTCATAATATAATAGAGACAGAAGATCAAGCTGGTATGACATAATATAATAGAGACATAGAGACAGTAGATTTAGCTGGTCTTTCATAATATAATAGAGACAGTAGATCTAGCTGGTCTTTTATAATATAATAGAGACAGTAGATGTAGCTGGTATGTTATAACATAATAGAGACAAAGAGACAGTAGATTTAGCTGGTCTGTCATAATATAATAGAGACAATAGATCTAGCTGGTCTGCCATAATATAATAGAGACAGTAGATCTAGCTGGTCTGTCATAATACAATAGAGACAGTAGATCTAGCTGGTATGTCATAATATAATAGAGAAATAGAGACAGTAGATCTACCTTGTCTGTCATAATACAATAGAGACAGTAGATCTAGCTGGTCTGCCATAATACAGTAGAGACAGTAGATCTACCTGGTCTGTCAAAATATAATAGAGACATAGAGAGTAGATTTACCTGGTCTGTCATAATTGAATCGAGACAGTAGATCTAGGTGGTCTGTCATAATATAATAGAGACAGTAGATCTAGCTGGTATGTCATAATATAATAGAGACAAAGAGACAGTAGATTTAGATGGTCTGTCATAATGTAATAGAGACAGTAGATCTAGCTGGTCTGCCATAATATAATAGAGACAGTAGATCTAGCCGGTCTGTCATAAAACAATAGAGACAGTAGATCTAGCTGGTCTGTCATAATACAATAGAGACAGGAGATCTAGCTGGTCTGTCATAATACAATAGAGACATAGAGACAGTAGATCTACCTGGTCTGTCAAAATATAATAGAGACATAGAGAGTAGATCTAGCTGGTCTGTCATAATATAATTGAGACAGTAGATCTAAATGGTCTGTCATAATATAATAGAGACAGTAGATCTAGCTGGTATGTCATAATATAATAGAGACATAGAGACAGTAGAAATAGCTTGTCTGTCATAATACAATAGAAACAGTAGATCTAGCTGGTCTGCCATAAAACAATAGAAACAGTAGATCTAGCTGGTATGTCATAATACAATAGAGACATAGAGACAGTAGATCTACCTGGTCTGTCAAAATATAATAGAGACATAGAGAGTAGATCTAGCTGGTCTGTCATAATATAATAGAGACAGTAGATCTAGCTGGTCTGTCATAATACAATAGAGACAGTAGATCTAGCTGGTCTGTCATAATATAATAGAGACAGAAGGTCTAGCTGGTCTGTCATAATATAATAGAGACAGTAGATCTAGCTGGTCTGTCATAATATAATAGAGACAGTAGATCTAGCTGGTCTGTCATAATACAATAGAGACAGTAGATTTAGCTGGTCTGTCATAATACAATCAGGACAGTAGATCTAGCTGGTCTGTCACAATACAATCAGGACAGTAGATCTAGCTGGTCTGTCATAACACTATCGAGACAGTAGGTCTAGCTGGTCTGTCATAATATAATAGAGACAGTAGATCTAGCTGGTCTGTCATAATACAATAGAGACAGTAGATCTAGCTGGTCTGTCATAATAAAATAGAGACAGTAGATTTAGCAGGTCTGTCATAATACAATAGAGACAGTAGATCTAGCTGGTCTGTCATAATACAATCGAGACAGTAGATCTAGCTGGTATGTCATAATATAATAGAGACAGTAGATCTAGCTGGTCTGCCATAATATAATAGAGACATTAGATCTAGCTGGTCTGTCATAATACAATAGAGACAGTAGATCTAGCTGGTCTGTCATAATATAATAGAGACATAGAGACATAGATACAGTAGATTTAGCTGGTCTGTCATAATATAATAGAGAAAGTAGATCTAGCTGGTATGTCATAATATAATAGAGAAAGTAGATCTAGCTGGTATGTCGTAATATAATAGAGACATAGAGACAGTAGATTTAGCTGGTCTGTCATAATATAGTAGAGACAGTAGATCTAGCTGGACTGTCCTAATATAATAGAGACATAGAGACATATATACAGTAGAATTAGCTGGTCTGTCATAATATAATAGAGAAAGTAGATCTAGCTGGTCTGTCATAATACAATCAGGACAGTAGATCTAGCTGGTCTGTCATAATACAATAGAGACAGTAGATTTAGCTGGTCTGTCACAATACAATCGAGACAGTAGGTCTAGCTGGTCTGTCATAATATAATAGAGACAGTAGATCTAGCTGGTATGTCATAATATAATAGAGACAGAAGATCAAGCTGGTATGACATAATATAATAGAGACATAGAGACAGTAGATTTAGCTGGTCTTTCATAATATAATAGAGACAGTAGATCTAGCTGGTCTGTCAAAATATAATAGAGACAGTAGATGTAGCTGGTATGTCATAACATAATAGAGACAAAGAGACAGTAGATTTAGCTGGTCTGCCATAATATAATAGAGACAGTAGATCTAGCTGGTCTGTCATAATACAATAGAGACAGTAGATCTAGCTGGTATGTCATAATATAATAGAAAAATAGAGACAGTAGATCTAGCTTGTCTGTCATAATACAATAGAGACAGTAGATCTAGCTGGTCTGCCATAATACAGTAGAGACAATAGATCTACCTGGTCTGTCAAAAAATAATAGAGACATAGAGAGTAGATTTACCTGGTCTGTCATAATTGAATCGAGACAGTAGATCTAGGTGGTCTGTCATAATATAATAGAGACAGTAGATCTAGCTGGTATGTCATAATATAATAGAGACAAAGAGACAGTAGAAATAGCTTGTCTGTCATAATACAATAGAGACAGTAGATCTAGCTGGTCTGCCATAAAACAATAGAAACAGTAGATCTAGCTGGTATGTCATAATACAATAGAGACATAGAGACAGTAGATCTACCTGGTCTGTCAAAATATAATAGAGACATGGAGAGTAGATCTAGCTGGTCTGTCATAATATAATAGAGACAGTAGATCTAGCTGGTCTGTCATAATACAATAGAGACAGTAGATCTAGCTGGTCTGTCATAATACAATAGAGACAGGAGATCTAGCTGGTCTGTCATAATACAATAGAGACAGTAGATCTAGCTGGTCTGTCATAATACAATAGAGACAGTAGATCTACCTGGTCTGTCAAAATATAATAGAGACATAGAGAGTAGATCTAGCTGGTCTGTCATAATATAATCGAGACAGTAGATCTAGCTGGTCTGTCATAATATAATAGAGACAGTAGATCTAGCTGGTATGTCATAATATAATAGAGACATAGAGACAGTAGAAATAGCTTGTCTGTCATAATACAATAGAGACAGTAGATCTAGCTGGTCTGCCATAAAACAATAGAAACAGTAGATCTAGCTGGTATGTCATAATACAATAGATACATAGAGACAGTAGATCTACCTGGTCTGTCAAAATATAATAGAGACATGGAGAGTAGATCTAGCTGGTCTGTCATAATATAAAATAGACAGTAGATCTAGCTGGTCTGTCATAATACAATAGAGACAGTAGATCTAGCTGGTCTGTCATAATATAATAGAGACAGAAGGTCTAGCTGGTCTGTCACAATATAATAGAGACAGTAGATCTAGCTGGTCTGTCATAATATAATAGAGACAGTAGATCTAGCTGGTCTGTCATAATACAATAGAGACAGTAGATTTAGCTGGTCTGTCATAATACAATCAGGACAGTAGATCTAGCTGGTCTGTCACAATACAATCAGGACAGTAGATCTAGCTGGTCTGTCATAACACTATCGAGACAGTAGGTCTAGCTGGTCTGTCATAATATAATAGAGACAGTAGATCTAGCTGGTCTGTCATAATACAATAGAGACAGTAGATCTAGCTGGTCTATCATAATAAAATAGAGACAGTAGATTTAGCTGGTCTGTCATAATATAATAGAGACAGTAGATTTAGCTGGTCTGTCATAATACAATAGAGACAGTTGATCTACCTGGTCTGAATAAATATAATCGAGACATAGAGAGTAGATTTACCTGGTCTGTCATAATTTAATCGAGACAGTAGATCTAGCTGGTATGTCGTAATATAATAGAGACATAAAGACAGTAGATTTAGCTGGTCTGTCATAATATAATAGAGACAGTAGATCTATCTGGTCTGTCATAATATAATAGAGACATAGAGACATAGATACAGTAGATTTAGCTGGTCTTTCATAATATAATAGAGACAGTAGATCTAGCTGGTCTGTCAAAATATAATAGAGACAGTAGATGTAGCTGGTATGTCATAACATAATAGAGACAAAGAGACAGTAGATTTAGCTGGTCTGCCATAATATAATAGAGACAGTAGATCTAGCTGGTCTGTCATAATACAATTGAGACAGTAGATCTAGCTGGTATGTCATAATATAATAGAAAAATAGAGACAGTAGATCTAGCTTGTCTGTCATAATACAATAGAGACAGTAGATCTAGCTGGTCTGCCATAATACAGTAGAGACAATAGATCTACCTGGTCTGTCAAAATATAATAGAGACATAGAGAGTAGATTTACCTGGTCTGTCATAATTGAATCGAGACAGTAGATCTAGGTGGTCTGTCATAATATAATAGAGACAGTAGATCTAGCTGGTATGTCATAATATAATAGAGACAAAGAGACAGTAGAAATAGCTTGTCTGTCATAATACAATAGAGACAGTAGATCTAGCTGGTCTGCCATAAAACAATAGAAACAGTAGATCTAGCTGGTATGTCATAATACAATAGAGACATAGAGACAGTAGATCTACCTGGTCTGTCAAAATATAATAGAGACATGGAGAGTAGATCTAGCTGGTCTGTCATAATATAATAGAGACAGTAGATCTAGCTGGTCTGTCATAATACAATAGAGACAGTAGATCTAGCTGGTCTGTCATAATACAATAGAGACAGGAGATCTAGCTGGTCTGTCATAATACAATAGAGACAGTAGATCTAGCTGGTCTGTCATAATACAATAGAGACAGTAGATCTACCTGGTCTGTCAAAATATAATAGAGACATAGAGAGTAGATCTAGCTGGTCTGTCATAATATAATCGAGACAGTAGATTTAGCTGGTCTGTCATAATATAATAGAGACAGTAGATCTAGCTGGTATGTCATAATATAATAGAGACATAGAGACAGTAGAAATAGCTTGTCTGTCATAATACAATAGAGACAGTAGATCTAGCTGGTCTGCCATAAAACAATAGAAACAGTAGATCTAGCTGGTATGTCATAATACAATAGATACATAGAGACAGTAGATCTACCTGGTCTGTCAAAATATAATAGAGACATGGAGAGTAGATCTAGCTGGTCTGTCATAATATAAAATAGACAGTAGATCTAGCTGGTCTGTCATAATACAATAGAGACAGTAGATCTAGCTGGTCTGTCATAATATAATAGAGACAGAAGGTCTAGCTGGTCTGTCACAATATAATAGAGACAGTAGATCTAGCTGGTCTGTCATAATATAATAGAGACAGTAGATCTAGCTGGTCTGTCATAATACAATAGAGACAGTAGATTTAGCTGGTCTGTCATAATACAATCAGGACAGTAGATCTAGCTGGTCTGTCACAATACAATCAGGACAGTAGATCTAGCTGGTCTGTCATAACACTATCGAGACAGTAGGTCTAGCTGGTCTGTCATAATATAATAGAGACAGTAGATCTAGCTGGTCTGTCATAATACAATAGAGACAGTAGATCTAGCTGGTCTATCATAATAAAATAGAGACAGTAGATTTAGCTGGTCTGTCATAATATAATAGAGACAGTAGATTTAGCTGGTCTGTCATAATACAATAGAGACAGTGGGTCTAGCTGGTCTGTCATAATACAATAGAGACAGTTGATCTACCTGGTCTGAATAAATATAATCGAGACATAGAGAGTAGATTTACCTGGTCTGTCATAATTTAATCGAGACAGTAGATCTAGCTGGTATGTCGTAATATAATAGAGACATAGAGACAGTAGATTTAGCTGGTCTGTCATAATATAATAGAGACAGTAGATCTATCTGGTCTGTCATAATATAATAGAGACATAGAGACATAGATACAGTAGATTTAGCTGGTCTGTCATAATATAATAGAGAAAGTAGATCTAGCTGGTCTGTCATAATATAATAGAGACATAGAGACATAGAGACAGTAGATTTAGCTGGTCTGTCATAATATAATAGAGAAAGTAGATCTAGCTGGTCTGTCATAATACAATAGAGACAGTGGATCTAGCTGGTCTGTCATAATACAATAGAGAAATTAGATCTACCTGGTCTGTCAAAATATAATAGAGACAGTAGATCTAGCTGGTCTGTCATAATACAATAGAGACAGTAGATCTACCTGGTCTGTCAAAATATAATAGAGGCAATAGATCTAGCTGGTCTGTCATAATATAATAGAGACATAGAGACACAGATACAGTAGATTTAGCTGGTCTGTCATAATATAATAGAGACAGTAGATCAAGCTGGTCTGCCATAATATAATAGAGACAGTAGATCTAGCTGGTCTGTCATAATACAATAGAGACAGTAGATCTAGCTGGTCTGTCGTAATATAATCGAGACATAGAGACAGTAGATTTAGCTGGTCTGCCATAATATAATAGAGACAGTAGATCTAGCTGGTCTGTCATAATACAATAGAGACAGTAGATCTAGCTGGTCTGTCATAATACAATAGAGACAGTAGATCTAGCTGGTCTGTCATAATATAATAGAGACAGTAGATCTAGCTGGTCTGTCATAATACAATCTAGACAGTAGATCTAGCTGGTATGTCATAATATAATAGAGACAGTAGATCTAGCTGGTCTGCCATAATATAATAGAGACATTAGATCTAGCTGGTCTGTCATAATACAATAGAGACAGTAGATCTAGCTGGTCTGTCATAATATAATAGAGACATAGAGACATAGATACAGTAGATTTAGCTGGTCTGTCATAATATAATAGAGAAAGTAGATCTACCTGGTCTGTCATAATATAATCAGGACAGTAGATCTAGCTGGTCTGTCATAATACAATAGAGACAGTAGATCTACCTGGTCTATCAAAATATAATAGAGACAGTAGATTTGGCTGGTCTGTCACAATACAATCGAGACAGTAGGTCTAGCTGGTCTGTCATAATATAATAGAGACAGTAGATCTAGCTGGTCTGTCATAATATAATAGAGAAAGTAGATCTAGCTGGTATGTCATAATATAATAGAGACAGAAGATCAAGCTGGTATGACATAATATAATAGAGACATAGAGACAGTAGATTTAGCTGGTCTGTCATAATATAATAGAGACAGTAGATCTAGCTGGTCTGCCATAATATAATAGAGACAGTAGATCTAGCTGGTCTGTCATAATACAATAGAGACAGTAGATCTAGCTGGTATGTCATAATATAATAGAAAAATAGAGACAGTAGATCTAGCGTGTCTGTCATAATACAATAGAGACAGTAGATCTAGCTGGTCTGCCATAATACAGTAGAGACAATAGATCTACCTGGTCTGTCAAAATATAATAGAGACATAGAGAGTAGATTTACCTGGTCTGTCATAATTGAATCGAGACAGTAGATCTAGGTGGTCTGTCATAATATAATAGAGACAGTAGATCTAGCTGGTATGTCATAATATAATAGAGACAAAGAGACAGTAGATTTAGCTGGTCTGTCATAATGTAATAGAGACAGTAGATCTAGCTGGTCTGCCATAATATAATAGAGACAGTAGATCTAGCTGGTCTGTCATAAAACAATAGAGACAGTAGATCTAGCTGGTCTGTCATAATACAATAGAGACAGGAGATCTAGCTGGTCTGTCATAATACAATAGAGACATAGAGACAGTAGATCTACCTGGTCTGTCAAAATATAATAGAGACATAGAGAGTAGATCTAGCTGGTCTGTCATAATATAATCGAGACAGTAGATCTAGCTGGTCTGTCATAATATAATAGAGACAGTAGATCTAGGTGGTATGTCATAATATAATAGAGACATAGAGACAGTAGAAATAGCTTGTCTGTCATACTACAATAGAGACAGTAGATCTAGCTGGTCTGCCATAAAACAATAGAAACAGTAGATCTAGCTGGTATGTCATAATACAATAGAGACATAGAGACAGTAGATCTACCTGGTCTGTCAAAATATAATAGAGACATGGAGAGTAGATCTAGCTGGTCTGTCATAATATAATAGAGACAGTAGATCTAGCTGGTCTGTCATAATACAATAGAGACAGTAGATCTAGCTGGTCTGTCATAATATAATAGTGACAGAAGGTCTAGCTGGTCTGTCATAATATAATAGAGACAGTAGATCTAGCTGGTCTGTCATAATATAATAGAGACAGTAGATCTAGCTGGTCTGTCATAATACAATAGAGACAGTAGATCTAGCTGGTCTGTCATAATACAATAGAGACAGTAGATCTAGCTGGTATGTCATAATATAATAGAAAAATAGAGACAGTAGATCTAGCTTGTCTGTCATAATACAATAGAGACAGTAGATCTAGCTGGTCTGCCATAATACAGTAGAGACAATAGATCTACCTGGTCTGTCAAAATATAATAGAGACATAGAGAGTAGATTTACCTGGTCTGTCATAATTGAATCGAGACGGTAGATCTAGGTGGTCTGTCATAATATAATAGAGACAGTAGATCTAGCTGGTATGTCATAATATAATAGAGACAAAGAGACAGTAGATTTAGCTGGTCTGTCATAATGTAATAGAGACAGTAGATCTAGCTGGTCTGCCATAATATAATAGAGACAGTAGATCTAGCTGGTCTGTCATAAAACAATAGAGACAGTAGATCTAGCTGGTCTGTCATAATACAATAGAGACAGGAGATCTAGCTGGTCTGTCATAATACAATAGAGACATAGAGACAGTAGATCTACCTGGTCTGTCAAAATATAATAGAGACATAGAGAGTAGATCTAGCTGGTCTGTCATAATATAATCGAGACAGTAGATCTAGCTGGTCTGTCATAATATAATAGAGACAGTAGATCTAGCTGGTATGTCATAATATAATAGAGACATAGAGACAGTAGAAATAGCTTGTCTGTCATAATACAATAGAGACAGTAGATCTAGCTGGTCTGCCATAAAACAATAGAAACAGTAGATCTAGCTGGTATGTCATAATACAATAGAGACATAGAGACAGTAGATCTACCTGGTCTGTCAAAATATAATAGAGACATGGAGAGTAGATCTAGCTGGTCTGTCATAATATAATAGAGACAGTAGATCTAGCTGGTCTGTCATAATACAATAGAGACAGTAGATCTAGCTGGTCTGTCATAATATAATAGAGACAGAAGGTCTAGCTGGTCTGTCATAATATAATAGAGACAGTAGATCTAGCTGGTCTGTCATAATATAATAGAGACAGTAGATCTAGCTGGTCTGTCATAATACAATAGAGACAGTAGATTTAGCTGGTCTGTCATAATACAATCAGGACAGTAGATCTAGCTGGTCTGTCACAATACAATCAGGACAGTAGATCTAGCTGGTCTGTCATAACACTATCGAGACAGTAGGTCTAGCTGGTCTGTCATAATATAATAGAGACAGTAGATCTAGCTGGTCTGTCATAATACAATAGAGACATTAGATTTAGCTGGTCTGTCATAATATAATAGAGACAGTAGATTTAGCTGGTCTGTCATAATACAATAGAGACAGTGGGTCTAGCTGGTCTGTCATAATACAATAGAGACAGTTGATCTACCTGGTCTGTCAAAATATAATCGAGACATAGAGAGTAGATTTACCTGGTCTGTTATAATTTAATCGAGACAGTAGATCTAGCTGGTATGTCGTAATATAATAGAGACATAGAGACAGTAGATTTAGCTGATCTGTCATAATATAATAGAGACAGTAGATCTATCTGGTCTGTCATAATATAATAGAGACATAGAGACATAGATACAGTAGATTTAGCTGGTCTGTCATAATATAATAGAGAAAGTAGATCTAGCTGGTCTGTCATAATATAATAGAGACATAGAGACATAGAGAAAGTAGATTTAGCTGGTCTGTCATAATATAATAGAGAAAGTAGATCTAGCTGGTCTGTCATAACAATAGAGACAGTGGATCTAGCTGGTCTGTCATAATACAATAGAGAAATTAGATCTACCTGGTCTGTCAAAATATAATAGAGACAGTAGATCTAGCTGGTCTGTCATAATACAATAGAGACAGTAGATCTACCTGGTCTGTCAAAATATAATAGAGGCAATAGATCTAGCTGGTCTGCCATAATATAATAGAGACATTAGATCTAGCTGGTCTGTCATAATACAATAGAGACAGTAGATCTAGCTGGTCTGTCATAATATAATAGAGACATAGAGACATAGATACAGTAGATTTAGCTGGTCTGTCATAATATAATAGAGAAAGTAGATCTAGCTGGTCTGTCATAATACAATCTAGACAGTAGATCTAGCTGGTATGTCATAATATAATAGAGACAGTAGATCTAGCTGGTCTGCCATAATATAATAGAGACAGTAGATCTAGCTGGTCTGTCATAATATAATAGAGACATAGAGACATAGATACAGTAGATTTAGCTGGTCTGTCATAATATAATAGAGGAAGTAGATCTAGCTGGTCTGTCATAATATAATCAGGACAGTAGATCTAGCTGGTCTGTCATAATACAATAGAGACAGTAGATCTACCTGGTCTATCAAAATATAATAGAGACAGTAGATTTGGCTGGTCTGTCATAATACAATCGAGACAGAAGGTCTAGCTGGTCTGTCATAATATAATAGAGACAGTAGATCTAGCTGGTATGTCATAATATAATAGAGACAGTAGATCTAGCTGGTATGTCATAATATAATAGAGAAAGTAGATCTAGCTGGTATGTCGTAATATAATAGAGACATAGAGACAGTAGATTTAGCTGGTCTGTCATAATATAGTAGAGACAGTAGATCTAGCTGGTCTGTCCTAATATAATAGAGACATAGAGACATATATACAGTAGATTTAGCTGGTCTGTCATAATATAATAGAGAAAGTAGATCTAGCTGGTCTGTCATAATACAATCAGGACAGTAGATCTAGCTGGTCTGTCATAATACAATAGAGACAGTAGATTTAGCTGGTCTGTCACAATACAATCGAGACAGTAGGTCTAGCTGGTCTGTCATAATATAATAGAGACAGTAGATCTAGCTGGTCTGTCATAATATAATAGAGACAGTAGATCTAGCTGGTATGTCATAATATAATAGAGACAGAAGATCAAGCTGGTATGACATAATATAATAGAGACATAGAGACAGTAGATTTAGCTGGTCTTTCATAATATAATAGAGACAGTAGATCTAGCTGGTCTGTCATAATATAATAGAGACAGTAGATGTAACTGGTATGTTATAACATAATAGAGACAAAGAGACAGTAGATTTAGCTGGTCTGTCATAATATAATAGAGACAATAGATCTAGCTGGTCTGCCATAATATAATAGAGACAGTAGATCTAGCTGGTCTGCCATAATATAATAGAGACAAAGAGACAGTAGATTTAGATGGTCTGTCATAATGTAATAGAGACAGTAGATCTAGCTGGTCTGCCATAATATAATAGAGACAGTAGATCTAGCCGGTCTGTCATAAAACAATAGAGACAGTAGATCTAGCTGGTCTGTCATAATACAATAGAGACAGGAGATCTAGCTGGTCTGTCATAATACAATAGAGACATAGAGACAGTAGATCTACCTGGTCTGTCAAAATATAATAGAGACATAGAGAGTAGATCTAGCTGGTCTGTCATAATATAATCGAGACAGTAGATCTAGCTGGTCTGTCATAATATAATAGAGACAGTAGATCTAGCTGGTATGTCATAATATAATAGAGACATAGAGACAGTAGAAATAGCTTGTCTGTCATAATACAATAGAGACAGTAGATCTAGCTGGTCTGCCATAAAACAATAGAAACAGTAGATCTAGCTGGTATGTCATAATACAATAGAGACATAGAGACAGTAGATCTACCTGGTCTGTCAAAATATAATAGAGACATGGAGAGTAGATCTAGCTGGTCTGTCATAATATAATGGAGACAGTAGATCTAGCTGGTCTGTCATAATACAATAGAGACAGTAGATCTAGCTGGTCTGTCATAATATAATAGAGACAGAAGGTCTAGCTGGTCTGTCATAATATAATAGAGACAGTAGATCTAGCTGGTCTGTCATAACACTATCGAGACAGTAGGTCTAGCTGGTCTGTCATAATATAATAGAGACAGTAGATCTAGCTGGTCTGTCATAATACAATAGAGACAGTAGATCTAGCTGGTCTGTCATAATAAAATAGAGACAGTAGATTTAGCTGGTCTGTCATAATACAATAGAGACAGTAGATTTAGCTGGTCTGTCATAATACAATCAGGACAGTAGATCTAGCTGGTCTGTCACAATACAATCAGGACAGTAGATCTAGCTGGTCTGTCATAACACTATCGAGACAGTAGGTCTAGCTGGTCTGTCATAATATAATAGAGACAGTAGATCTAGCTGGTCTGTCATAATACAATAGAGACAGTAGATCTAGCTGGTCTGTCATAATAAAATAGAGACAGTAGATTTAGCTGGTCTGTCATAATATAATAGAGACAGTAGATTTAGCAGGTCTGTCATAATACAATACAGACAGTGGGTCTAGCTGGTCTGTCATAATACAATAGAGACAGTTGATCTACCTGGTCTGTCAAAATATAATCGAGACATAGAGAGTAGATTTACCTGGTCTGTCATAATTTAATCGAGACAGAAAATCTACCTGGTCTGTCATAACACAATAGAGACAGTAGATCTAGCTGGTCTTCCATAATACAATCGAGACAGTAGATCTAGCTGGTCTGTCATAATACAATCAGGACAGTAGATCTAGCTGGTCTGTCATAATACAATAGAGACAGTTGATCTACCTGGTCTGTCAAAATATAATTGAGACATAGAGAGTAGATTTACCTGGTCTGTCATAATTTAATCGAGACAGAAAATCTAGCTGGTCTGTCGTAATACAATAGAGACAGTAGATCTAGCTGGTCTGCCATAATACAATAGAGACAGTAGATCTAGCTGGTCTGTCATAATATAATAGAGACAGTAGATCTAGCTGGTCTGCCATAATATAATAGAGACAGTAGATCTAGCTGGTCTGTCATAATACAATAGAGACAGTAGATCTAGCTGGTCTGCCATAATATAATAGAGACAGTAGGTCTAGCTGGTCTGTCATAATATAATAGAGACAGTAGATCTAGCTGGTCTGTCATAATATAATAGAGACAGTAGATCTAGCTGGTATGTCATAATATAATAGATACAGTAGATCTAGCTGGTATGTCATAATATAATTGAGACATAGAGACAGTAGATCTAGCTGGTCTGTCATAATATAATAGAGACAGTAGATCTAGCTGGTCTGTCATAATATAATAGAGACATAGAGACATAGATACATTAGATTTAGCTGGTCTGTCATAATATAATAGAGAAAGTAGATCTAGCTGGTCTGTCATAATATAATAGAGACATAGAGACATAGAGACAGTAGATTTAGCTGGTCTGTCATAATATAACAGAGACATAGAGACATAGATACAGTAGATTTAGCTGGTCTGTCATAATATAATAGAGAAAGTAGATCTAGCTGGTCTGTCATAATACAATCAGGACAGTATATCTAGCTGGTCTGTCATAATACAATAGAGACAGTAGATCTACCTGGTCTGTTAAAATATAATATAGACAGTAGATCTAGCTGGTCTGTCCTAATATAATAGAGACATAGAGACATAGATACAGTAGATTTAGCTGGTCTATCATAATATAATAGAGACAGTAGATCTAGCTGCTCTGCCATAATATAATAGAGACAGTAGATCTAGCTGGTCTGTCATAATACAATAGAGACAGTATATCTAGCTGGTCTGTCGTAATATAATAGAGACATAGTGACAGTAGATTTAGCTGGTCTGTCATAATATAATAGAGACAGTAGATCTAGCTGGTCTGTCATAATATAATAGAAACATAGAGACATAGATACAGCAGTATTAGCTGGTCTGTCATAATATAATAGAGACAGTAGATCTAGCCGGTCTGCCATAATATAATAGAGACAGTAGATCTAGCTGGTTTGTCATAATACAATAGAGACAGTAGATCTAGCTGGTCTGTCATAATATAATAGAGACAGTAGATCTAGCTGGTCTGTCATAATACAATCGAGACAGTAGATCTAGCTGGTATATCATAATATAATAGAGACAGTAGATCTAGCTGGTCTGCCATAATATAATAGAGACAGTAGATATTGCTGGTCTTTCATAATACAATAGAGACAGTAGATCTAGCTGGTCTGTCATAATATAATAGAGACATAGATACATTAGATTTAGCTGGTCTGTCATAATATAATAGAGAAAGTAGATCTAGCTGGTCTGTCGAAAAATGAATTGCAAGTAGATTGAAAGTAAAAGGATTGTTCCTTTTCTTTACCTCTACATCACTGGCTACCGGTAGACCTGTAGACCTAGTCTATTAGGTTGACTGTGTTTTAGGTTGACCATCATGTTATAAAACACATTGTATTCTAGTCTAGTAGGTTGACTGTGTGTTAGGTTGACCATCACTTTATAAGACACATTGTATTCTAGTCTAGCAGGTTGACTGTGTGTTAGGTTGACCATCATGTTATAAAACACATTGTAGTCCAGTCTAGTAGGTTGACTGTGTGTTAGGTTGACCATCATGTTATAAAACACATTGTAGTCTAGTCTAGTAGGTTGACTGTGTGTTAGGTTGACCATCATGTTATAAGACACATTGTAGTCTAGTCTAGTAGGTTGACTGTGTGTTAGGTTGACCATCATGTTATAAAACACATTGTAGTCTAGTCTAGTAGGTTGACTGTGTGTTAGGTTGACCATCACGTTATAAAACACATTGTAGTCTAGTCTAGTAGGTTGACTGTGTGTTAGGTTGACCATCATGTTATAAAGCACATTGTAGTCTAGTCTAGTAGGTTGACTGTGTGTTAGGTTGACCATCATGTTATAAAACACATTGTAGTCTAGTCTAGTAGGTTGACTGTGTGTTAGGTTGACCATCACGTTATAAAACACATTGTAGTCTAGTCTAGTAGGTTGACTGTGTGTTAGGTTGACCATCATGTTATAAAGCACATTGTAGTCTAGTCTAGTAGGTTGACTGTGTGTTAGGTTGACCATCATGTTATAAAACACATTGTAGTCTAGTAGGTTGACTGTGTGTTAGGTTGACCATCATGTTATAAAACACATTGTAGTCTAGTAGGTTGACTGTGTGTTAGGTTGACCATCATGTTATAAATAAAATTGTAGTCTAGTCTAGTAGGTTGACTGTGTGTTAGGTTGACCATCACGTTATAAAACACATTGTAGTCTAGTCTAGTAGGTTGACTGTGTGTTAGGTTGACCATCACGTTTGTCACGGGATAGTTTCAGCCCCATTTCAGATGTCTCACTTTTCAGGCTTCAAAAAGGAAAATTTGTCAGTAAGATGCATAAATTGATGTAGGCCAATCAATGGCAATCGCTGATCAGGCATTTTGGGATGGTTGGTACCCAGGCTGTGTCACAACCGGCTGGGAGTCCAATAGAGCGGCTCACAATTGGCCCAGCGTTGTCCGGGTTAGGGGAGGGTTTGGACGGGGGGGTACGCCGTCATTGTAAATAAGAATTTGTTCTTAACTAACATTGAACAGATTTCAGTTGTTTATTGGTAATACAAAGGTGTCTATACAGGTAAAGAATGAGTGTTGTTGTGTATGTCTGGTTGATGTTAAAGTTTATATCCAAGGAAAGGGGGATGTCATGGATTGATGTGACGTACTGACATATGACGCCACAACGCCAGTAAAGGAATGTGGAGCTTATTACACGGACAGTGATGGAATAAAGACAAGTTGACGTTTACCTCCGCGTCTGGTTGATTCAATTCAATATAATATCCTAACTTAGCACAAGTTGACGTTTACCTCCGAGTCTGGTTGATTCAATTCAATATAATATCCTAACTTAGCACAAGTTGACGTTTACCTCCAAGTCTGGTTGATTAAATTCAATATAATATCCTAACTTAGCACAAGTTGTAAGTATAGGTTTGAACAATTTAGATGAGGATAATGTTTGAAAACAATAGTTAAATCTGAAAAGTGGTCATGCTGCTGCTGAGGCTATGGAACCCTGACCTGTTCACTGGACGTGCTACCTGTCCCAGACCTGCTGTTTTGGACTCTCTCTCTCTACCACACCTGATATCTCTAACTCTGAATGATCGGCTATGAAAAGCCAACTGACATTTACTCCTGAGGTGCTGACCTGTTGCACCCTCTACAACCAATGTGTTTATTATTATCTGACCCTGCTGGTCATCTATGAACATTTGAACATCTTGGCCATGTTCTGTTATAATCTCCACCCGGCACAGCCAGAAGAGGACTGGCCACCCCTCAGAGCCTGGTTCCACTCTAGGTTTCTTCCTAGGTTCTGGCCTTTCTAGCGAGTTTTTCCAAGCCACCATGCTTCTACACCTGCATTGCTTGCTGTTTGGGGTTTTAGGCTGGGTTTCTGTACAGCACTTTGTGACATCGGCTGATATAAAAAGGGCTTCATAAATGCGATTGATTGATTGATTGAGTGTCGTCAAGATGGAAAACAGTGTGCCAAAGTGTGACTGCTACAGTGAGCCTGTTATTCTAGGTCCACGCTGGAACAGGTGGTTGATGACGTTGGAGCTGTTCGCTGATAGTAAAGGATTAATACTATCCGGTGACGTTGATGCAGTTACAAAACAACGGAGGAGAGTGTGGTGTTATTTGCATATAGCATCCTGATTGGTCATATGCTAATGAGGGCCTGTGGGAATGTAGGAGTTCATGAGGAAAGCATCTCTCTCTCAGGTGGCTTGTAATGTGAAGCAACATCAAGTTAGCAGTGCATGTGCCTTCATAAAGATACACTATTAGTAGTTATTTTACTCACGTACAGACAAGTTTGATTACACGACAGAGAGCTTTGCTTCTACATCGTGCTGGGACAGATGTGCAGGACATTTTCTCGCAGACACCGAAGAACCAACGGACTACGGCAGGGCTGTGGCTGCGTTAAATGCATACGTCGTACCACAGGTGAACACAGCCAGACATTTCATCAACTGACACAGAAAACTGCTGAGACAGAAATGTGTTACTCGTCTTAGACAAGCAGTTTAAGACTGTGATTTTGCTGGAGATAAAAACAATCAGATTAGAGATGCCATACTGGAAATAGGGGCAATCAGATTAGAGATTTCATACTGGAGATAAAAACAATCAGATTAGAGATGCCATACTGGAGATAAGGACAATCAGATTAGAGATGCCATACTGGAGATAAGGGCAATCAGATTAGAGATTTCATACTGGAGATAAAAACAATCAGATTCGAGATGCCATACTGGAGATAAGGACAATCAGATTAGAGATGCCATACTGGAGATAAGGGCAATCAGATTAGAGATGCCATACTGGAGATAAGGGCAATCAGATTAGAGATGCCATACTGGAGATAGGGGCAATCAGATTAGAGATGCCATACTGGAGATAAAAACAATCAGATTAGAGATGCCATACTGGAGATAGGGGCAATCAGATTAGAGATGCCATACTGGAGATAAGGACAATCAGATTAGAGATGCCATACTGGAGATGAGGGCAATCAGATTAGAGATGCCATACTGGAGATAAAGACAATCAGATTAGAGATGCCATACTGGAGATAGGGGCAATCAGCTTAGATATGCCATACTGGAGATAAGGACAATCAGATTAGAGATGCCATACTGGAGATAAGGGCAATCAGATTAGAGATGCCATACTGGAGATAAGGGCAATAAGATTAGAGATGCCATACTGGAGATAAGGGCAATCTGATAAGATATGCCATACTGGGGATAAGGGCAATCAGATTAGAGATGCCATACTGGAGATAAGGACAATCAGATTAGAGATGCCATACTGGAGATAAGGGCAATCTGATAAGAGATGCCATACTGGGGATAAGGGCAATCAGATTAGAGATGCCATACTGGAGATAAGGACAATCAGATTAGAGATGCCATACTGGAGATAAGGGCAATCAGATTAGAGATGCCATACTGGAGATAAGGAAAATCAGATTAGAGATGCCATACTGGAGATAAGGACAATCAGATTAGAGATGCCATACTCGAGATAAGAACAATCAGATTAGAGATGCCATACTGGAGATAAGGGCAATCAGATTAGAGATGCCATACTGGAGATAAAGGCAATCAGATTAGAGTTGCCATGCTGGAGATAAGGGCAATCAGATTAGAGATGCCATACTGGAGATAAAAACAATCAGATTAGAGATGCCATACTGGAGATAAGGGCAATCAGATTAGAGATGCCATACTGGAGATAAAGGCAATCAAATTAGAGATGCCATACTGAGCAACTGTAATACTGAATATGTGCGCCGAAAACAATTGGAGGAGGGCCCTGGGCTAACATTAGCGTGGTCCCTCGAGCTAGCCGCGCAATGTGAAAGAACTGAAGTGCAAATGGCCACAATGCAGTGAGTACAGATACTGAGGATAATGAGACCTCCTGTTTTCAAAAAAGAGGGGAAACATTACAAAAAGGGGAAGCGACAGAATGTAGAAGGACAAATCAGAGGTGTGCTATTGTTGTGGACGTGCAGATAATTTTGCAAAAAGACCCTGCTTGTCCAGCACATGGGAAGACCTGCAAGGAATGTAATGGGAAGGACCATGTTGCAAAAATCCACAAGACTAAAGGTTCAGCCATGGGTGGGCCTAGGAGAGCTACAGACTAAAGGTTCAGCCATGGGTGGGCCTAGGAGAGATAAAGACTAAAGGTTCAGACATGGGTGGGCCTAGGAGAGATAAAGACTAAAGGTTCAGAAATGGGTGGGCCTAGGAGAGCTACAGACTAAAGGTTCAGACATGGGTGGGCCTAGGAGAGATAAAGACTAAAGGTTCAGAAATGGGTGGGCCTAGGAGAGCTACAGACTAAAGGTTCAGACATGGGTGGGCCTAGGAGATATAAAGACTAAAGGTTCAGCCATGGGTGGGCCTAGGAGAGATAAAGACTAAAGGTTCAGACGTGGGTGGGCCTAGGAGAGATAAAGACTAAAGGTTCAGAAATGGGTGGGCCTAGGAGAGCTACAGACTAAAGGTTCAGACATGGGTGGGCCTAGGAGAGATAAAGACTAAAGGTTCAGAAATGGGTGGGCCTAGGAGAGCTACAGACTAAAGGTTCAGACATGGGTGGGCCTAGGAGAGATAAAGACTAAAGGTTCAGCCATGGGTGGGCCTAGGAGAGATAAAGACTAAAGGTTCAGACATGGGTGGGCCTAGGAGAGCTACAGACTAAAGGTTCAGACATGGGTGGGCCTAGGAGAGATAAAGACTAAAGGTTCAGAAATGGGTGGGCCTAGGAGAGCTACAGACTAAAGGTTCAGACATGGGTGGGCCTAGGAGAGATAAAGACTAAAGGTTCAGCCATGGGTGGGCCTAGGAGAGATAAAGACTAAAGGTTCGGCCATGGGGGGGCCTAGGAGAGCTAAAGACTAAAGGTTCAGACATGGGTGGGCCTAGGAGAGATAAAGACTAAAGGTTCAGACATGGGTGGGCCTAGGAGAGATAAAGACTAAAGGTTCAGCCATGGGTGGGCCTAGGAGAGATAAAGACTAAAGGTTCAGACATGGGTGGGCCTAGGAGAGATAAAGACTAAAGGTTCAGCCATGGGTGGGCCTAGGAGAGATAAAGACTAAAGGTTCAGACATGGGGGGGCCTAGGAGAGCTAAAGACTAAAGGTTCAGACATGGGTGGGCCTAGGAGAGATAAAGACTAAAGGTTCAGACATGGGTGGGCCTAGGAGAGCTAAAGACTAAAGGTTCAGACATGGGTGGGCCTAGGAGAGCTAAAGACTAAAGGTTCAGCCATGGGTGGGCCTAGGAGAGAGAAAGACTAAAGGTTCAGCCATGGGTGGGCCTAGGAGAGCTAAAGACTAAAGGTTCAGCAATGGGTGGGCCTAGGAGAGATAAAGACTAAAGGTTCAGACATGGGTGGGCCTAGGAGAGATAAAGACTAAAGGTTACTCAAAACAGACTGTGACATATGTTTGATTCAGAGGAACAAAACCGAGACTATGCATTTGTGGTAAATGAGAACTGTAACTCAGGATCACATTCACAGTGGGAGGGGTCAAATTATTAATGTTCATTGATTTTGGGGTAAAATGGTACACTGAACAAATATATAAACATAACACGTAACAATTTAAAAGATTTGACTGAGTTACTGTACACAAGGAAAATAAATGAATTAGGCCCTAATCTATGAATTTGCAGACTCGGCTGGGGTTCAGCCATGGGTGGGCCTAGGAGAGCATAAGCCGGGGCCCAGCCAATCAGAATGAGTTTTCCCCCACGAAAGGGCTATATTACAGACAGTAATAGTCTTCAGCACCCCCTCTCCCTTCAGACGATCCCGCAGGTGAAGAAGCCGGATGTGGAGGTCTTGGGGTGGCGTGGTTACACATGGTCTGCGGTTGTGAGGCCGGTTGGGCATACTGCCAAATTCTCTACATCGAAGTTGGAGACTTATGGCAGAGAAATGAACATTAACTTCTCTAGCAACAGCTCTGGTGGACATTCCTGCAGTCAGCATGCCAATTTCACAGTCCTTCTAAACTTGAGACATCTGTGGCATTGTGTTGTGTGACAAAACTGCACATTTTAGAGTGTCCTTTTATTGTCCCCGGCACAAAGTACACCTGTGTAATGATCATGCTGTTTAATCAGCTTCTTGATATGCCACACCTGTCAGGTGGATGGATTATATTGGCAAAGGAGAAATGCTCACTAACAGGGATGTAAACAAATTTGAGAGAAATAGGCTATCTGTGCATTTGGAACATTTCTGGGATATTTTATTTCAGCTCATGGAACATGGGAACAACACTTTACATGTTGCATTTATATTTTTGTTCAGTATAGATGATAGCACATGGGAAATGATGAAAGCCAAGGAAATCAGGTGGCGTTCATTACTGTTTGTGAAGCTACATGCACACTCGTCAAGCGAGCCATTACCAGTCAAACTGGTTTTCACATGCCAAGTAAAGATAGCACAGCACACAGGCTGAGTTCATTCTGAACGCGGATAACCGGTGCTGATAAACAAGAATCCTTTTGTGTACCCACTGTGGGCGGATAAGGTTGTGCATACCTTGCGAGACATGTATTGTACAGTTGAAGTTGGAATTTACATACACCTTAGCCAAATACATTTCAACTCAGTTTTTCACAATTCCTGACATTTAATCCCAGGAAAAATACCCTGTTTAAGGTCAGTTAGGATCACCACTTTATTTTAAGAATGTGAAATGTCAGAATAATAGTAAAGATAATTATTTATTTCAGCTTTTATTTCTTTCATCACATTCCCAGTTGGTCAGAAGTGTACATGCACTCAATTAGTATTTGGTAGCATTGCCTTTAAATTGTTTAACTTGGGTCAAACGTTTCAGGTAGCCTTCCACAAGCTTCCCACAATAAGTTGGCTGAACGTTGGCCCATTCCTCCTGACAGAGCTGGTGTAACGGAGTCAGGTTTGTAGGCCGCCTTGCCAGCAGACGCTTTTTCAGTTCTGCCCACACATTTTCTATAGGATTGAGGTCTGGGCTTTATGATGGCCACTCCAATACCTTGACTTTGTTGTCCTTAAGCCATTTTGCCACAACTTTGGAAGTATGCTTGGGGTCATTGTCATTTGGAAGACCTATTTGCGACCAAGCTTTAACTTCCTGACTGATGTCTTGAGATGTTGCTTCAATATATCCACATAATTGTCCTACCTCATGATGCCATCTATTTTGTGAAGTGCACCAGTCCTTCCTGCAGCAAAGCACCCCCACAACATGATGCTGCCTTGCCCGTGCTTCACGGTTGGGAGGGTGTTCTTCGGCTTGCAAGCCTCCCCATTTTCTTCCAAATATAACGATGGTCACTTTGGCCAAACAGTTCTATTTTTGTTTCATCAGACCAGAGGACATTTCTCCAAAAAGTACGATCTTTGTCCCCTTTTGCAGTTGCAAACCGTAGTCTGCCTTTTTTCTGGCGGTTTTGGAGAAGTGGCTTCTTCCTTGCTGAGCAGCCTTTCAGGTTATGTCGATATAGAACTCGTTTTACTGTGGATGTAGATACTTTTGTACCTGTTTCCTCCAGCATCTTCACAAGGTCCTTTCTTGTTGTTCTGGGATTGATTTGCACTTTTCGCACCAAAGTACGTTCATCTCTAGGAGACAGAACCCGTCTCCTTCCTGAGCGGTTTGACGGTTGCGTGGTCCCATGGTGTTTATACTTGTGTACTATTGTTTGTACAGATGAACATGGTACCTTCAGGCATTTCGAAATTGCTCCCAAGGTAGAACCAGCTTGTGGAGGTTGTCGTGGAAATTTCCTCTATTTACCAAATCATGGGAGCAAACCACACACACACGTCAGAGTTAGTTATAAAAGTCCATCTTTAATTATATGAGCTCTTATCACAATCCTGTGACTCTCAGATAATTCAGTGTCTCCCAGTGAATCCTCTGAGAGTTCCCTTACAATGCAACTGAGTTCCTTTAATAGCAAAGACACACATAGTCAGACAGCATAGACATAACTCATCGTTCAGCTTTGTCTCCTTTCCCAAACCCCAGAACCATAAACCAAATCCTCCATATCAACAGGCATATATCAAATTGTCATTTATATACAACCCAACCCCTAAATATACAACCCAACCCCTAAATACAAACTCCTGGAAAAACTCACGGAGAGGAGGGTGAGGCTATAGTTTAAGATAGAAACAACACTGCAACACTATCCTTCCTGTTTGGCCCTGTCCGGGGGTGTCCTCGGAGTGGGCCACAGTGTCTCCTGACCCCTCCTGTCTCAGCCTCCAGTATTTATGCTGCAGTAGTTTATGTGTCGGGGGGCTAGGGTCAGTTTGTTATATCTGGAGTACTTCTCCTGTCCTATTCGAATCTAAGTGTGCGTTCTCTAATTCTCTCCTTCTCTCTTTCTCTCTCTCGGAGGACCTGAGCCCTAGGACCATGCCCCAGGACTACCTGACATGATGACTCCTTGCTGTCCCCAGTCCACCTGGCTGTGCTGCTGCTCCAGTTTCAACTGTTCTGCCTTATTATTATTCGACCATGCTGATCATTTATGAACATTTGAACATCTTGGCCATGTTCTGTTATAATCTCCACCCGGCACAGCCAGAAGAGGACTGGCCATCCCACATATGCTCTCTCTAATTCTCTCTTTCTTTCTCTCTCTCGGAGGACCTGAGCCCTAGGACCATGCCCCAGGAATACCTGACATGATGACTCCTTGCTGTCCCCAGTCCACCTGACTGTGCTGCTGCTCCAGTTTCAACTATTCTGCCTTATTATTATTCGACCATGCTGGTCATTTATGAACATTTGAACATCTTGACCATGTTTTGTTATAATCTCCACCCGGCACAGCCAGAAGAGGACTGGCCACCCCACATAGCCTGGTTCCTCTCTAGGTTTCTTCCTAGGTTTTGGCCTTTCTAGGGAGTTTTTCCTCGCCACTGTGCTTCTTCACCTGCATTGCTTGCTGTTTGGGGTTTTAGGCTGGGTTTCTGTACAGCACTTTGAGATATCAGCTGATGTACGAAGGGCTATATAAAATAAATTTGATTGATTGATTGATTGAACCCTTCTTTCCCCACTAGAAAAGGTAGGGAGTAAAAGATATGTTTACACATGACACTTTGACCTCTCCCCTCTCAGCGGCCCAGGCAACTTAGTTTTGACATAGAACAGAATTACACAAAAATACCATTCTGATGAGAAGTAACTTGAATATTGAATATTAAACATCTTACAAATGTTACCAACAAATGCTTATCCTTCCACGACAAGGTCTACATTTTTGGCTCATTTATTTTGATTTTCCCATGATGTCAAGCAAAGAGGTACTGAGTTTGAAGGTAGGCCTTGAAGTACATCAACAGGTACACCTCCAATTGACTCAAATTATGTCAATTAGCCTATCAGAAGCTTTTAAAGCCATGACAACATTTTCTGGAACTTTCCAAGCTGTTTAAAGGCACAGTCAACTTAGTGTATGTAAACTTCTGACCCACTGAAATTGTGAGTTTTAATGACTCCAACCTTAGTGCATGTACATTTCCGACTTCAACTGTATAATGATAAGGGGCTAATACCTTTCCAGGACCTCAAACAAATGTATTCACTTCCTGGTTCCTTTACCTACAGTTAAGATCTTTGTTAAAAGCTTGTGGTGTACCATGGGATGCCCCGTTAACATCCCAAATAATGCTTACATGGATAGACCCTTCATTAACTTCTAAAATGGTCTCTGCCGCTTATGATTGGCTGCTGTCTTTAAATGCTCTACATTGGGTGTCTCTAGTATGGAACCGTGATATGCAGGGATTGGGGCACAAGCTGAACCGGGATACCATCTGCGAAAATGTATTTGTTTCGTCTAGTAACCCAGCAAGTCAGCTTATACATTACATGTCCTGTGGCTTATACATTATAAGCTGATACATAGAAGTTATGCAACTCCGTTTAGATGTTTTAAGCTGAAGCTGATTCCTACTACAATATGTGATATGCAGTAGGAACACTAATGGACATGTTTTGGGAATCTTGTGTGTTGTCCCAGTTCTGGTCACATGTTTTGGGAATGTCTTGTGGTGTTCCAGTTCTGGTCACATGTTTTGGGAATGTCCTGTCGTTTCCCAGTTCTGGCCACATGTTTTTGGAATGTCCTGTTGGGTCCCAGGTCTGGTAATATGTTTTTGGGAATGTCCTGTGGTGTTCCAGGTCTGGTCACATTTTGGGAATGTCCTGTGATGTCCCAGTCTGGTCACATGTTTTGGGAATGTCCTGTGGTGTCCCAGTTATGGTCATGTTTTGGGAATGTCCTGTGAGGTCCCAGTTCTGGTCATGTTTTGGGAATGTCCTGTGGTTTCCCAGTTATGGTCACATGGTTTTGGAATATCCTGTGGCGTCCCAGTTATGTTCACATGGTTTGGGAATATCCTGTTTGGTCCCAGTTCTGGTAACATGTTGTGGGAATGTCCTGTGGGGTCCCAGGTCTGGTAATATGTTTTTGGGAATGTCCTGTGGTGTTCCAGGTCTGGTCACATTTTGGGAATGTCCTGTGATGTCCCAGTCTGGTCACATGTTTTGGGAATGTCCTGTGGTGTCCCAGTTATGGTCATGTTTTGGGAATGTCCTGTGAGGTCCCAGTTCTGGTCATGTTTTGGGAATGTCCTGTGGTTTCCCAGTTATGGTCACATGGTTTTGGAATATCCTGTGGGGTCCCAGTTATGTTCACATGGTTTGGGAATATCCTGTTTGGTCCCAGTTCTGGTAACATGTTGTGGGAATGTCCTGTGGGGTCCCAGTTCTGGTAACATGTTTTGGGAATGTCCTGTGGTGTCCCAGTTCTGGTCATATTTTGGGAATGTCCTGTGGTGTCCCAGTTATGGTCATGTTTTGGGAATGTCCTGTGGGGTCCCAGTTCTAGTCACATGTTTTGGGAATGTCCTGTGGTGTCCCAGTTCTGGTCACATGTTTTGGGAATGTCCTGTGGTGTCCCAGTTCTGGTCATGTTTTGGGAATGTCCTGTGGTGATCCAGTTATGTTCACATGGTTTGGGAATATCCTGTGGGGTCCCAATTATGGTCAAATGTTGTGGGAATGTCCTGTGGGGTCCCAGTTCTGGTAACATGTTTTGGGAATGTCCTGTGGTGTCCCAGTTCTGGTCATATTTTGGGAATGTCCTGTGGTGTCCCAGTTATGGTCATGTTTTGGGAATGTCCAGTGGGGTCCCAGTTCTGGTCATGTTTTGGGAATGTCCTGTGGTTTCCCAGTTATGGTCACATGTTTTGGGAATGTCCTGTGGTGTCCCAGTTCTGGTCACATGTTTTGGGAATGTCCTGTGGGGTCCCAGTTCTGGTCATGTCTTGGGAATGTCCTGTTTTGTCCCAGTTCTGGTCACATGGTTTGGGAATGTCCTGTGGGGTCCCAGTTCTGGTCATGTTTTGGGAATGTCCTGTGGGATCCCAGTTCTGGTATCATGTTTTGGGAATGTCCTGTGGTGTCCCAGTTCTGGTCACATTTTGGGAATGTCCTGTGGTGTCCCCAGTTATGGTCATGGTGTGGGAATGTCCTGTGGGGTCCCAGTTCTGGTCATGTTTTGAGAATATCCCGTGGTGTCCCAGTTATGGTCACATGGTTTGGGAATGTCCTGTGGTGTCCCAGTTATGATCACATGTTTTGGGAATGTCCTGTGGTGTCCCAGTCTAGTCACATGTTTTAGGAATGTCCTGTGGTGTACTAGTTCTGATCACATGTTTTGGGGAATGTCCTGTGGGGTCCCAGTTCTAGTCACATGTTTTGGGAATGTCCTGTGGTGTCCCAGTTCTGGTCACATGTTTTGGGAATGTCCTGTGGTGTCCCAGTTCTGGTCATGTTTTGGGAATGTCCTGTGGTGATCCAGTTATGTTCACATGGTTTGGGAATATCCTGTGGGGTCCCAATTATGGTCAAATGTTGTGGGAATGTCCTGTGGGGTCCCAGTTCTGGTAACATGTTTTGGGAATGTCCTGTGGTGTCCCAGTTCTGGTCATATTTTGGGAATGTCCTGTGGTGTCCCAGTTATGGTCATGTTTTGGGAATGTCCAGTGGGGTCCCAGTTCTGGTCATGTTTTGGGAATGTCCTGTGGTTTCCCAGTTATGGTCACATGTTTTGGGAATGTCCTGTGGTGTCCCAGTTCTGGTCACATGTTTTGGGAATGTCCTGTGGGGTCCCAGTTCTGGTCATGTCTTGGGAATGTCCTGTTTTGTCCCAGTTCTGGTCACATGGTTTTGGAATGTCCTGTGGGGTCCCAGTTCTGGTCATGCTTTGGGAATGTCCTGTGGGATCCCAGTTCTGGTATCATGTTTTGGGAATGTCCTGTGGTGTCCCAGTTCTGGTCACATTTTGGGAATGTCCTGTGGTGTCCCCAGTTATGGTCATGGTGTGGGAATGTCCTGTGGGGTCCCAGTTCTGGTCATGTTTTGAGAATATCCCGTGGTGTCCCAGTTATGGTCACATGGTTTGGGAATGTCCTGTGGTGTCCCAGTTATGATCACATGTTTTGGGAATGTCCTGTGGTGTCCCAGTCTAGTCACATGTTTTAGGAATGTCCTGTGGTGTACTAGTTCTGATCACATGTTTTGGGGAATGTCCTGTGGGGTCCCAGTTCTGGTCACATGTTTTGGGAATGTCCTGTGGTGTTCCAGTTCTGGTCACATGTTTTGGGAATGTCCTGTGGTTTCCCAGTTCTGGCCACATGTTTTTGGAATGTCCTGTTGGGTCCCAGGTCTGGTAATATGTTTTTGGGAATGTCCTGTGGTGTTCCAGGTCTGGTCACATTTTGGGAATGTCCTGTTATGTCCCAGTCTGGTCACATGTTTTGGGAATGTCCTGTGGTGTCCCAGTTATGGTCATGTTTTGGGAATGTCCTGTGAGGTCCCAGTTCTGGTCATGTTTTGGGAATGTCCTGTGGTTTCCCAGTTATGGTCACATGGTTTTGGAATATCCTGTGGGGTCCCAGTTATGTTCACATGGTTTGGGAATATCCTGTTTGGTCCCAGTTATGGTAACATGTTGTGGGAATGTCCTGTGGGGTCCCAGTTCTGGTAACATGTTTTGGGAATGTCCTGTGGTGTCCCAGTTCTGGTCATATTTTGGGAATGTCCTGTGGTGTCCCAGTTATGGTCATGTTTTGGGAATGTCCTGTGGGGTCCCAGTTCTAGTCACATGTTTTGGGAATGTCCTGTGGTGTCCCAGTTCTGGTCACATGTTTTGGGAATGTCCTGTGGTGTCCCAGTTCTGGTCATGTTTTGGGAATGTCCTGTGGTGTTCCAGTTATGTTCACATGGTTTGGGAATATCCTGTGGGGTCCCAATTATGGTCAAATGTTGTGGGAATGTCCTGTGGGGTCCCAGTTCTGGTAACATGTTTTGGGAATGTCCTGTGGTGTCCCAGTTCTGGTCATATTTTGGGAATGTCCTGTGGTGTCCCAGTTATGGTCATGTTTTGGGAATGTCCAGTGGGGTCCCAGTTCTGGTCATGTTTTGGGAATGTCCTGTGGTTTCCCAGTTCTGGTTATGTCTTGGGAATGTCCTGTTTTGTCCCAGTTCTGGTCACACGGTTTGGGAATGTCCTGTGGGGTCCCAGTTCTGGTCATGTTTTGGGAATGTCCTGTGGTGTCCCAGTTCTGGTCATATTTTGAGAATGTCCTGTGGTGTCCCAGTTATGGTCATGTTTTGGGAATGTCCTGTGGGGTCCCAGTTCTGGTCACATGTTTTGGGAATGTCCTGTGGTGTCCCAGTTCTGGTCACATGTTTTGTGAATGTCCTGTGGGGTCCCAGTTCTGGTCATGTTTAGGGAATGTCCTGTGGATTCCCAGTTCTGGTCACATGTTTTGGGAATGTCCTGTTGGGTCCCAGGTCTGGTAATATGTTTTTGGGAATGTCCTGTGGTGTTCCAGGTCTGGTCACATTTTGGGAATGTCCTGTGATGTCCCAGTCTGGTCACATGTTTTGGGAATGTCCTGTGGTGTCCCCAGTTATGGTCATGGTGTGGGAATGTCCTGTGGGGTCCCAGTTCTGGTCATGTTTTGAGAATATCCCGTGGTGTCCCAGTTATGGTCACATGGTTTGGGAATGTCCTGTGGTGTCCCAGTTATGATCACATGTTTTGGGAATGTCCTGTGGTGTCCCAGTCTAGTCACATGTTTTAGGAATGTCCTGTGGTGTACTAGTTCTGATCACATGTTTTGGGGAATGTCCTGTGGGGTCCCAGTTCTAGTCACATGTTTTGGGAATGTCCTGTGGTGTCCCAGTTCTGGTCACATGTTTTGGGAATGTCCTGTGGTGTCCCAGTTCTGGTCATGTTTTGGGAATGTCCTGTGGTGATCCAGTTATGTTCACATGGTTTGGGAATATCCTGTGGGGTCCCAATTATGGTCAAATGTTGTGGGAATGTCCTGTGGGGTCCCAGTTCTGGTAACATGTTTTGGGAATGTCCTGTGGTGTCCCAGTTATGATCACATGTTTTGGGAATGTCCTGTGGTGTCCCAGTCTAGTCACATGTTTTAGGAATGTCCTGTGGTGTACTAGTTCTGATCACATGTTTTGGGGAATGTCCTGTGGGGTCCCAGTTCTAGTCACATGTTTTGGGAATGTCCTGTGGTGTCCCAGTTCTGGTCACATGTTTTGGGAATGTCCTGTGGTGTCCCAGTTCTGGTCATGTTTTGGGAATGTCCTGTGGTGATCCAGTTATGTTCACATGGTTTGGGAATATCCTGTGGGGTCCCAATTATGGTCAAATGTTGTGGGAATGTCCTGTGGGGTCCCAGTTCTGGTAACATGTTTTGGGAATGTCCTGTGGTGTCCCAGTTCTGGTCATATTTTGGGAATGTCCTGTGGTGTCCCAGTTATGGTCATGTTTTGGGAATCTCCAGTGGGGTCCCAGTTCTGGTCATGTTTTGGGAATGTCCTGTGGTTTCCCAGTTATGGTCACATGTTTTGGGAATGTCCTGTGGTGTCCCAGTTCTGGTCACATGTTTTGGGAATGTCCTGTGGGGTCCCAGTTCTGGTCATGTCTTGGGAATGTCCTGTTTTGTCCCAGTTCTGGTCACATGGTTTTGGAATGTCCTGTGGGGTCCCAGTTCTGGTCATGCTTTGGGAATGTCCTGTGGGATCCCAGTTCTGGTATCATGTTTTGGGAATGTCCTGTGGTGTCCCAGTTCTGGTCACATTTTGGGAATGTCCTGTGGTGTCCCCAGTTATGGTCATGGTGTGGGAATGTCCTGTGGGGTCCCAGTTCTGGTCATGTTTTGAGAATATCCCGTGGTGTCCCAGTTATGGTCACATGGTTTGGGAATGTCCTGTGGTGTCCCAGTTATGATCACATGTTTTGGGAATGTCCTGTGGTGTCCCAGTCTAGTCACATGTTTTAGGAATGTCCTGTGGTGTACTAGTTCTGATCACATGTTTTGGGGAATGTCCTGTGGGGTCCCAGTTCTGGTCACATGTTTTGGGAATGTCCTGTGGTGTTCCAGTTCTGGTCACATGTTTTGGGAATGTCCTGTGGTTTCCCAGTTCTGGCCACATGTTTTTGGAATGTCCTGTTGGGTCTCAGGTCTGGTAATATGTTTTTGGGAATGTCCTGTGGTGTTCCAGGTCTGGTCACATTTTGGGAATGTCCTGTTATGTCCCAGTCTGGTCACATGTTTTGGGAATGTCCTGTGGTGTCCCAGTTATGGTCATGTTTTGGGAATGTCCTGTGAGGTCCCAGTTCTGGTCATGTTTTGGGAATGTCCTGTGGTTTCCCAGTTATGGTCACATGGTTTTGGAATATCCTGTGGGGTCCCAGTTATGTTCACATGGTTTGGGAATATCCTGTTTGGTCCCAGTTATGGTAACATGTTGTGGGAATGTCCTGTGGGGTCCCAGTTCTGGTAACATGTTTTGGGAATGTCCTGTGGTGTCCCAGTTCTGGTCATATTTTGGGAATGTCCTGTGGTGTCCCAGTTATGGTCATGTTTTGGGAATGTCCTGTGGGGTCCCAGTTCTAGTCACATGTTTTGGGAATGTCCTGTGGTGTCCCAGTTCTGGTCACATGTTTTGGGAATGTCCTGTGGTGTCCCAGTTCTGGTCATGTTTTGGGAATGTCCTGTGGTGTTCCAGTTATGTTCACATGGTTTGGGAATATCCTGTGGGGTCCCAATTATGGTCAAATGTTGTGGGAATGTCCTGTGGGGTCCCAGTTCTGGTAACATGTTTTGGGAATGTCCTGTGGTGTCCCAGTTCTGGTCATATTTTGGGAATGTCCTGTGGTGTCCCAGTTATGGTCATGTTTTGGGAATGTCCAGTGGGGTCCCAGTTCTTGTCATGTTTTGGGAATGTCCTGTGGTTTCCCAGTTCTGGTTATGTCTTGGGAATGTCCTGTTTTGTCCCAGTTCTGGTCACATGGTTTGGGAATGTCCTGTGGGGTCCCAGTTCTGGTCATGTTTTGGGAATGTCCTGTGGTGTCCCAGTTCTGGTCATATTTTGGGAATGTCCTGTGGTGTCCCAGTTATGGTCATGTTTTGGGAATGTCCTGTGGGGTCCCAGTTCTGGTCACATGTTTTGGGAATGTCCTGTGGTGTCCCAGTTCTGGTCACATGTTTTGTGAATGTCCTGTGGGGTCCCAGTTCTGGTCATGTTTAGGGAATGTCCTGTGGATTCCCAGTTCTGGTCACATGTTTTGGGAATGTCCTGTTGGGTCCCAGGTCTGGTAATATGTTTTTGGGAATGTCCTGTGGTGTTCCAGGTCTGGTCACATTTTGGGAATGTCCTGTGATGTCCCAGTCTGGTCACATGTTTTGGGAATGTCCTGTGGTGTCCCCAGTTATGGTCATGGTGTGGGAATGTCCTGTGGGGTCCCAGTTCTGGTCATGTTTTGAGAATATCCCGTGGTGACCCAGTTATGGTCACATGGTTTGGGAATGTCCTGTGGTGTCCCAGTTATGATCACATGTTTTGGGAATGTCCTGTGGTGTCCCAGTCTAGTCACATGTTTTAGGAATGTCCTGTGGTGTACTAGTTCTGATCACATGTTTTGGGGAATGTCCTGTGGGGTCCCAGTTCTAGTCACATGTTTTGGGAATGTCCTGTGGGGTCCCAATTATGGTCAAATGTTGTGGGAATGTCCTGTGGGGTCCCAGTTCTGGTAACATGTTTTGGGAATGTCCTGTGGTGTCCCAGTTCTGGTCATATTTTGGGAATGTCCTGTGGTGTCCCAGTTATGGTCATGTTTTGGGAATGTCCAGTGGGGTCCCAGTTCTGGTCATGTTTTGGGAATGTCCTGTGGTTTCCCAGTTATGGTCACATGTTTTGGGAATGTCCTGTGGTGTCCCAGTTCTGGTCACATGTTTTGGGAATGTCCTGTGGGGTCCCAGTTCTGGTCATGTCTTGGGAATGTCCTGTTTTGTCCCAGTTCTGGTCACATGGTTTTGGAATGTCCTGTGGGGTCCCAGTTCTGGTCATGCTTTGGGAATGTCCTGTGGGATCCCAGTTCTGGTATCATGTTTTGGGAATGTCCTGTGGTGTCCCAGTTCTGGTCACATTTTGGGAATGTCCTGTGGTGTCCCCAGTTATGGTCATGGTGTGGGAATGTCCTGTGGGGTCCCAGTTCTGGTCATGTTTTGAGAATATCCCGTGGTGTCCCAGTTATGGTCACATGGTTTGGGAATGTCCTGTGGTGTCCCAGTTATGATCACATGTTTTGGGAATGTCCTGTGGTGTCCCAGTCTAGTCACATGTTTTAGGAATGTCCTGTGGTGTACTAGTTCTGATCACATGTTTTGGGGAATGTCCTGTGGGGTCCCAGTTCTGGTCACATGTTTTGGGAATGTCCTGTGGTGTTCCAGTTCTGGTCACATGTTTTGGGAATGTCCTGTGGTTTCCCAGTTCTGGCCACATGTTTTTGGAATGTCCTGTTGGGTCCCAGGTCTGGTAATATGTTTTTGGGAATGTCCTGTGGTGTTCCAGGTCTGGTCACATTTTGGGAATGTCCTGTTATGTCCCAGTCTGGTCACATGTTTTGGGAATGTCCTGTGGTGTCCCAGTTATGGTCATGTTTTGGGAATGTCCTGTGAGGTCCCAGTTCTGGTCATGTTTTGGGAATGTCCTGTGGTTTCCCAGTTATGGTCACATGGTTTTGGAATATCCTGTGGGGTCCCAGTTATGTTCACATGGTTTGGGAATGTCCTGTGGTGTCCCAGTTCTGGTCATATTTTGGGAATGTCCTGTGGTGTCCCAGTTATGCTCATGTTTTGGGAATGTCCTGTGGGGTCCCAGTTCTAGTCACATGTTTTGGGAATGTCCTGTGGTGTCCCAGTTCTGGTCACATGTTTTGGGAATGTCCTGTGGTGTCCCAGTTATGCTCATGTTTTGGGAATGTCCTGTGGGGTCCCAGTTCTAGTCACATGTTTTGGGAATGTCCTGTGGTGTCCCAGTTCTGGTCATATTTTGGGAATGTCCTGTGGTGTCCCAGTTATGGTCATGTTTTGGGAATGTCCTGTGGGGTCCCAGTTCTGGTCACATGTTTTGGGAATGTCCTGTGGTGTCCCAGTTCTGGTCACATGTTTTGTGAATGTCCTGTGGGGTCCCAGTTCTGGTCATGTTTAGGGAATGTCCTGTGGATTCCCAGTTCTGGTCACATGTTTTGGGAATGTCCTGTGGGGTCCCAGTTCTGGTCACATTTTTGGGAATGTCCTGTGGTTTCCCAGTTCTGGCCACATGTTTTGGGAATGTCCTGTGGGGTCCCAGTTCTGGTCACATTTTTGGGAATGTCCTGTGGTGTTCCAGTTATGTTCACATGGTTTGGGAATATCCTGTTGGGTCCCAGTTCTGGTCACATGTTGTGGGAATGTCCTGTGGGGTCCCAGTTCTGGTAACATGTTTTGGGAATGTCCTGTGGTGTCCCAGTTCTGGTCATGTTTTGGGAATGTCCTGTGGTGTCCCAGTTTGATCACATGTTTTGGGAATGTCCTGTGGGGTCCCAGTTCTGGTCACATGTTTTGGGAATGTCCTGTGGTGTCCCAGTTCTGGTCACATGTTTTGTGAATGTCCTGTGGGGTCCCAGTTCTGGTCATGTTTAGGGAATGTCCTGTGGATTCCCAGTTCTGGTCACATGTTTTGGGAATGTCCTGTGGGGTCCCAGTTCTGGTCACATTTTTGGGAATGTCCTGTGGTTTCCCAGTTCTGGCCACATTTTTTGGGAATGTCCTGTGGGGTCCCAGTTCTGGTCACATTTTTGGGAATGTCCTGTGGTGTTCCAGTTATGTTCACATGGTTTGGGAATATCCTGTTGGGTCCCAGTTCTGGTCACATGTTGTGGGAATGTCCTGTGGGGTCCCAGTTCTGGTAACATGTTTTGGGAATGTCCTGTGGTGTCCCAGTTCTGGTCATGTTTTGGGAATGTCCTGTGGTGTCCCAGTTTGATCACATGTTTTGGGAATGTCCTGTGGGGTCCCAGTTCTGGTCACATGTTTTGGGAATGTCCTGTGGTTTCCCAGTTCTGGCCACATGTTTTGGGAATGTCCTGTGGGGTCCCAGTTCTGGTCATGTTTTGGGAATGTCCTGTGGATTCCCAGTTCTGGTCACATGTTTTGGGAAAATCCTGTGGGGTCCCAGTTATGGTCACATTTTTGGGGAATGTCCTGAGGTGTTCTGGTCACATGTTTTGGGAATGTCCTGTGATGTCCCAGTCTGGTCACATATTTGGGAATGTCCTGTGATGTCCCAGTCTGGTCACATGTTTTGGGAATGTCCTGTTGTTTCCCAGTTCTGGCCACATGTTTTGGGAATGTCCTGTGGGGTCCCAGTTCTGTTCATGTTTTGGGAATGTCCTGTGGGGTCCCAGTTATGTTCACATGGTTTTGGAATGTCCTGTGGGGTCCCAGTTATGGTCACATGTTTTGGGAATGTCCTGTGGTGTCCCAGTTCAGGTCACATGTTTTGGGAATGTCCTGTGGTTTCCCAGTTCTGGCCACTTGTTTTGGGAATGTCCTGTGGTGTCCCAGTTCTGGTCATTTTTTGGGAATGTCCTGTGGTGTTCCAGTTATGTTCACATGGTTTGGGAATATCCTGTGGGGTCCCAATTATGGTCAAATGTTGTGGGAATATCCTGTGGGGTCCCAGTTCTGGTAACATGTTATGGGAATGTCCTGTGGTGTCCCAGTTCTGGTCATATTTTGGGAATGTCCTGTGGTGTCCCAGTTATGGTCATGTTTTGGGAATGTCCAGTGGGGTCCCAGTTCTGGTCATGTTTTGGGAATGTCCTGTGGTTTCCCAGTTATGGTCACAAGGTTTTGGAATGCCCTGTGGGGTTCCAGTTCTGGTCACATTTTGGGAATGTCCTGTGGTGTCCCAGTTATGGTCATGTTTTGGGAATGTCCTGTGGGGTCCCAGTTCTGGTCATGTCTTGGGAATGTCCTGTTTTGTCCCAGTTCTGGTCACATGTTTTGGGAATTTCCTGTGGGGTCCCAGTTCTGGTCATGTTTTGGGAATGTCCTGTGGATTCCCAGTTCTGGCCACATGTTTTGGGAATGTCCTGTGGGGTCCCAGTTCTGGTCACATTTTTGGGAATGTCCTGTGGTGTTCCAGTTATGTTCACATGGTTTGGGAATTTCCTGTGGGGTCCCAGTTATGGTCACATGTTGTGGGAATGTCCTGTGGGGTCCCAGTTCTGGTAACATGTTTTGGGAATGTCCTGTGGTGTCCCAGTTCTGGTCATGTTTTGGGAATGTCCTGTGGTGTCCCAGTTTGATCACATGTTTTGGGAATGTCCTGTGGGGTCCCAGTTCTGGTCACATGTTTTGGGAATGTCCTGTCGATTCCCAGTTCTGGTCACATGTTTTGGGAATGTCCTGTGATGTCCCAGTCTGGTCACATATTTGGGAAAGTCCTGTGATGTCCCAGTCTGGTTACATGTTTTGGGAATGTCCTGTTGTTTCCCAGTTCTGGCCACATGTTTTGGGAATGTACTGTGGGGTCCCAGTTCTGGTCATGTTTTGGGAATGTCCTGTGGTGTCCCAGTTATGTTCACATGGTTTTGGAATGTCCTGTTGGGTCCCAGTTATGGTCACATGTTTTGGGAATGTCCTGTGGTGTCCCAGTTCAGGTCACATGTTTTGGGAATGTCCTGTGGTTTCCCAGTTCTGGCCACATGTTTTGGGAATGTCCTGTGGTGTCCCAGTTCTGGTCATGTTTTGGGAATGTCCTGTGGTGTTCCAGTTATGTTCAGATGGTTTGGGAATATCATGTGGGGTCCCAATTATGGTCAAATGTTGTGGGAATGTCCTGTGGGGTCCCAGTTCTAGTCACATGTTTTGGGAATGTCCTGTGGTGTCCCAGTTCTGGTCACATGTTTTGGGAATGTCCTGTGGTGTCCCAGTTCTGGTCATGTTTTGGGAATGTCCTGTGGTGATCCAGTTATGTTCACATGGTTTGGGAATATCCTGTGGGGTCCCAATTATGGTCAAATGTTGTGGGAATGTCCTGTGGGGTCCCAGTTCTGGTAACATGTTTTGGGAATGTCCTGTGGTGTCCCAGTTCTGGTCATATTTTGGGAATGTCCTGTGGTGTCCCAGTTATGGTCATGTTTTGGGAATGTCCAGTGGGGTCCCAGTTCTGGTCATGTTTTGGGAATGTCCTGTTGTTTCCCAGTTATGGTCACATGTTTTGGGAATGTCCTGTGGTGTCCCAGTACTGGTCACATGTTTTGGGAATGTCCTGTGGGGTCCCAGTTCTGGTCATGTCTTGGGAATGTCCTGTTTTGTCCCAGTTCTGGTCACATGGTTTGGGAATGTCCTGTGGGGTCCCAGTTCTGGTCATGCTTTGGGAATGTCCTGTGGGATCCCAGTTCTGGTATCATGTTTTGGGAATGTCCTGTGGTGTCCCAGTTCTGGTCACATTTTGGGAATGTCCTGTGGTGTCCCCAGTTATGGTCATGGTGTGGGAATGTCCTGTGGGGTCCCAGTTCTGGTCATGTTTTGAGAATATCCCGTGGTGTCCCAGTTATGGTCACATGGTTTGGGAATGTCCTGTGGTGTCCCAGTTATGATCACATGTTTTGGGAATGTCCTGTGGTGTCCCAGTCTAGTCACATGTTTTAGGAATGTCCTGTGGTGTACTAGTTCTGATCACATGTTTTGGGGAATGTCCTGTGGGGTCCCAGTTCTGGTCACATGTTTTGGGAATGTCCTGTGGTGTTCCAGTTCTGGTCACATGTTTTGGGAATGTCCTGTGGTTTCCCAGTTCTGGCCACATGTTTTTGGAATGTCCTGTTGGGTCCCAGGTCTGGTAATATGTTTTTGGGAATGTCCTGTGGTGTTCCAGGTCTGGTCACATTTTGGGAATGTCCTGTTATGTCCCAGTCTGGTCACATGTTTTGGGAATGTCCTGTGGTGTCCCAGTTATGGTCATGTTTTGGGAATGTCCTGTGAGGTCCCAGTTCTGGTCATGTTTTGGGAATGTCCTGTGGTTTCCCAGTTATGGTCACATGGTTTTGGAATATCCTGTGGGGTCCCAGTTATGTTCACATGGTTTGGGAATATCCTGTTTGGTCCCAGTTATGGTAACATGTTGTGGGAATGTCCTGTGGGGTGCCAGTTCTGGTAACATGTTTTGGGAATGTCCTGTGGTGTCCCAGTTCTGGTCATATTTTGGGAATGTCCTGTGGTGTCCCAGTTATGGTCATGTTTTGGGAATGTCCTGTGGGGTCCCAGTTCTAGTCACATGTTTTGGGAATGTCCTGTGGTGTCCCAGTTCTGGTCACATGTTTTGGGAATGTCCTGTGGTGTCCCAGTTCTGGTCATGTTTTGGGAATGTCCTGTGGTGTTCCAGTTATGTTCACATGGTTTGGGAATATCCTGTGGGGTCCCAATTATGGTCAAATGTTGTGGGAATGTCCTGTGGGGTCCCAGTTCTGGTAACATGTTTTGGGAATGTCCTGTGGTGTCCCAGTTCTGGTCATATTTTGGGAATGTCCTGTGGTGTCCCAGTTATGGTCATGTTTTGGGAATGTCCAGTGGGGTCCCAGTTCTGGTCATGTTTTGGGAATGTCCTGTGGTTTCCCAGTTCTGGTCATGTCTTGGGAATGTCCTGTTTTGTCCCAGTTCTGGTCACATGGTTTGGGAATGTCCTGTGGGGTCCCAGTTCTGGTCATGTTTTGGGAATGTCCTGTGGTGTCCCAGTTCTGGTCATATTTTGGGAATGTCCTGTGGTGTCCCAGTTATGGTCATGTTTTGGGAATGTCCTGTGGGGTCCCAGTTCTGGTCACATGTTTTGGGAATGTCCTGTGGTGTCCCAGTTCTGGTCACATGTTTTGTGAATGTCCTGTGGGGTCCCAGTTCTGGTCATGTTTAGGGAATGTCCTGTGGATTCCCAGTTCTGGTCACATGTTTTGGGAATGTCCTGTGGGGTCCCAGTTCTGGTCACATTTTTGGGAATGTCCTGTGGTTTCCCAGTTCTGGCAACATGTTTTGGGAATGTCCTGTGGGGTCCCAGTTCTGGTCACATTTTTGGGAATGTCCTGTGGTGTTCCAGTTATGTTCACATGGTTTGGGAATATCCTGTTGGGTCCCAGTTCTGGTCACATGTTGTGGGAATGTCCTGTGGGGTCCCAGTTCTGGTCACATGTTTTGGGAATGTCCTGTGATGTCCCAGTCTGGTCACATGTTTTTGGAATGTCCTGTGGTGTCCCCAGTTATGGTCATGGTGTGGGAATGTCCTGTGGGGTCCCAGTTCTGGTCATGTTTTGAGAATATCCCGTGGTGTCCCAGTTATGGTCACATGGTTTGGGAATGTCCTGTGGTGTCCCAGTTATGATCACATGTTTTGGGAATGTCCTGTGGTGTCCCAGTTCTGGTCACATTTTGGGAATGTCCTGTGGTGTCCCCAGTTATGGTCATGGTGTGGGAATGTCCTGTGGGGTCCCAGTTCTGGTCATGTTTTGAGAATATCCCGTGGTGTCCCAGTTAATGTCACATGGTTTGGGAATGTCCTGTGGTGTCCCAGTTATGATCACATGTTTTGGGAATGTCCTGTGGTGTCCCAGTCTAGTCACATGTTTTAGGAATGTCCTGTGGTGTACTAGTTCTGATCACATGTTTTGGGAATGTCCTGTGGTGTTCCAGTTCTGGTCACATGTTTTGGGAATGTCCTGTGGTTTCCCAGTTCTGGCCACATGTTTTTGGAATGTCCTGTTGGGTCCCAGGTCTGGTAATATGTTTTTGGGAATGTCCTGTGGTGTTCCAGGTCTGGTCACATTTTGGGAATGTCCTGTTATGTCCCAGTCTGGTCACATGTTTTGGGAATGTCCTGTGGTGTCCCAGTTATGGTCATGTTTTGGGAATGTCCTGTGAGGTCCCAGTTCTGGTCATGTTTTGGGAATGTCCTGTGGTTTCCCAGTTATGGTCACATGGTTTTGGAATATCCTGTGGGGTCCCAGTTATGTTCACATGGTTTGGGAATATCCTGTTTGGTCCCAGTTATGGTAACATGTTGTGGGAATGTCCTGTGGGGTCCCAGTTCTGGTAACATGTTTTGGGAATGTCCTGTGGTGTCCCAGTTCTGGTCATATTTTGGGAATGTCCTGTGGTGTCCCAGTTATGGTCATGTTTTGGGAATGTCCTGTGGGGTCCCAGTTCTAGTCACATGTTTTGGGAATGTCCTGTGGTGTCCCAGTTCTGGTCACATGTTTTGGGAATGTCCTGTGGTGTCCCAGTTCTGGTCATGTTTTGGGAATGTCCTGTGGTGTTCCAGTTATGTTCACATGGTTTGGGAATATCCTGTGGGGTCCCAATTATGGTCAAATGTTGTGGGAATGTCCTGTGGGGTCCCAGTTCTGGTAACATGTTTTGGGAATGTCCTGTGGTGTCCCAGTTCTGGTCATATTTTGGGAATGTCCTGTGGTGTCCCAGTTATGGTCATGTTTTGGGAATGTCCAGTGGGGTCCCAGTTCTGGTCATGTTTTGGGAATGTCCTGTGGTTTCCCAGTTCTGGTCATGTCTTGGGAATGTCCTGTTTTGTCCCAGTTCTGGTCACATGGTTTGGGAATGTCCTGTGGGGTCCCAGTTCTGGTCATGTTTTGGGAATGTCCTGTGGTGTCCCAGTTCTGGTCATATTTTGGGAATGTCCTGTGGTGTCCCAGTTATGGTCATGTTTTGGGAATGTCCTGTGGGGTCCCAGTTCTGGTCACATGTTTTGGGAATGTCCTGTGGTGTCCCAGTTCTGGTCACATGTTTTGTGAATGTCCTGTGGGGTCCCAGTTCTGGTCATGTTTAGGGAATGTCCTGTGGATTCCCAGTTCTGGTCACATGTTTTGGGAATGTCCTGTGGGGTCCCAGTTCTGGTCACATTTTTGGGAATGTCCTGTGGTTTCCCAGTTCTGGCCACATGTTTTGGGAATGTCCTGTGGGGTCCCAGTTCTGGTCACATTTTTGGGAATGTCCTGTGGTGTTCCAGTTATGTTCACATGGTTTGGGAATATCCTGTTGGGTCCCAGTTCTGGTCACATGTTGTGGGAATGTCCTGTGGGGTCCCAGTTCTGGTAACATGTTTTGGGAATGTCCTGTGGTGTCCCAGTTCTGGTCATGTTTTGGGAATGTCCTGTGGGGTCCCAGTTCTGGTAACATGTTTTGGGAATGTCCTGTGGTGTCCCAGTTCTGGTCATGTTTTGGGAATGTCCTGTGGTGTCCCAGTTTGATCACATGTTTTGGGAATGTCCTGTGGGGTCCCAGTTCTGGTCACATGTTTTGGGAATGTCCTGTGATGTCCCAGTCTGGTCACATGTTTTTGGAATGTCCTGTGGTTTCCCAGTTCTGGCCACATGTTTTGTGAATGTCCTGTGGGGTCCCAGTTCTGGTCATGTTTAGGGAATGTCCTGTGGATTCCCAGTTCTGGTCACATGTTTTGGGAATGTCCTGTGGGGTCCCAGTTCTGGTCACATTTTTGGGAATGTCCTGTGGTTTCCCAGTTCTGGCCACATGTTTTGGGAATGTCCTGTGGGGTCCCAGTTCTGGTCACATTTTTGGGAATGTCCTGTGGTGTTCCAGTTATGTTCACATGGTTTGGGAATATCCTGTTGGGTCCCAGTTCTGGTCACATGTTGTGGGAATGTCCTGTGGGGTCCCAGTTCTGGTAACATGTTTTGGGAATGTCCTGTGGTGTCCCAGTTCTGGTCATGTTTTGGGAATGTCCTGTGGTGTCCCAGTTTGATCACATGTTTTGGGAATGTCCTGTGGGGTCCCAGTTCTGGTCACATGTTTTGGGAATGTCCTGTGATGTCCCAGTCTGGTCACATGTTTTTGGAATGTCCTGTGGTTTCCCAGTTCTGGCCACATGTTTTGGGAATGTCCTGTGGGGTCCCAGTTCTGGTCATGTTTTGGGAATGTCCTGTGGATTCCCAGTTCTGGTCACATGTTTTGGGAAAATCCTGTGGGGTCCCAGTTATGGTCACATTTTTGGGGAATGTCCTGAGGTGTTCTGGTCACATGTTTTGGGAATGTCCTGTGATGTCCCAGTCTGGTCACATATTTGGGAATGTCCTGTGATGTCCCAGTCTGGTCACATGTTTTGGGAATGTCCTGTTGTTTCCCAGTTCTGGCCACATGTTTTGGGAATGTCCTGTGGGGTCCCAGTTCTGGTCATGTTTTGGGAATGTCCTGTGGGGTCCCAGTTATGTTCAAATGGTTTTGGAATGTCCTGTGGGGTCCCAGTTATGGTCACATGTTTTGGGAATGTCCTGTGGTGTCCCAGTTCAGGTCACATGTTTTGGGAATGTCCTGTGGTTTCCCAGTTCTGGCCACTTGTTTTGGGAATGTCCTGTGGTGTCCCAGTTCTGGTCATGTTTTGGGAATGTCCTGTGGTGTTCCAGTTATGTTCACATGGTTTGGGAATATCCTGTGGGGTCCCAATTATGGTCAAATGTTGTGGGAATATCCTGTGGGGTCCCAGTTCTGGTAACATGTTATGGGAATGTCCTGTGGTGTCCCAGTTCTGGTCATATTTTGGGAATGTACTGTGGTGTCCCAGTTATGGTCATGTTTTGGGAATGTCCAGTGGGGTCCCAGTTCTGGTCATGTTTTGGGAATGTCCTGTGGTTTCCCAGTTATGGTCACAAGGTTTTGGAATGCCCTGTGGGGTTCCAGTTCTGGTCACATTTTGGGAATGTCCTGTGGTGTCCCAGTTATGGTCATGTTTTGGGAATGTCCTGTGGGGTCCCAGTTCTGGTCATGTCTTGGGAATGTCCTGTTTTGTCCCAGTTCTGGTCACATGTTTTGGGAATTTCCTGTGGGGTCCCAGTTCTGGTCATGTTTTGGGAATGTCCTGTGGATTCCCAGTTCTGGCCACATGTTTTGGGAATGTCCTGTGGGGTCCCAGTTCTGGTCACATTTTTGGGAATGTCCTGTGGTGTTCCAGTTATGTTCACATGGTTTGGGAATATCCTGTGGGGTCCCAGTTATGGTCACATGTTGTGGGAATGTCCTGTGGGGTCCCAGTTCTGGTAACATGTTTTGGGAATGTCCTGTGGTGTCCCAGTTCTGGTCATGTTTTGGGAATGTCCTGTGGTGTCCCAGTTTGATCACATGTTTTGGGAATGTCCTGTGGGGTCCCAGTTCTGGTCACATGTTTTGGGAATGTCCTGTCGATTCCCAGTTCTGGTCACATTTTTGGGGAATGTCCTGAGGTGTTCTGGTCACATGTTTTGGGAATGTCCTGTGATGTCCCAGTCTGGTCACATATTTGGGAAAGTCCTGTGATGTCCCAGTCTGGTTACATGTTTTGGGAATGTCCTGTTGTTTCCCAGTTCTGGCCACATGTTTTGGGAATGTACTGTGGGGTCCCAGTTCTGGTCATGTTTTGGGAATGTCCTGTGGTGTCCCAGTTATGTTCACATGGTTTTGGAATGTCCTGTGGGGTCCCAGTTATGGTCACATGTTTTGGGAATGTCCTGTGGTGTCCCAGTTCAGGTCACATGTTTTGGGAATGTCCTGTGGTTTCCCAGTTCTGGCCACATGTTTTGGGAATGTCCTGTGGTGTCCCAGTTCTGGTCATGTTTTGGGAATGTCCTGTGGTTTCCAGTTATGTTCAGATGGTTTGGGAATATCCTGTGGGGTCCCAATTATGGTCAAATGTTGTGGGAATGTCCTGTGGGGTCCCAGTTCTGGTAACATGTTTTGGGAATGTCCTGTGGTGTCCCAGTTCTGGTCATATTTTGGGAATGTCCTGTGGTGTCCCAGTTATGGTCATGTTTTGGGAATGTCCAGTGGGGTCCCAGTTCTGGTATTGTTTTCGGAATGTCTCGTGGTTTCCCAGTTATTGTCACAAGGTTTGGGAATGCCCTGTGGGGTTCCAGTACTGGTCACATTTTGGGAATGTCCTGTGGTGTCCCAGTTATGGTCATGTTTTGGGAATGTCCTGTGGGGTCCCAGTTCTGGTCATGTCTTGGGAATGTCCTGTTTTGTCCCAGTTCTGGTCACATGGTTTGGGAATGTCCTGTGGGGTCCCAGTTCTGGTCATGTTTTGGGAATGTCCTGTGGTTTCCCAGTTATGGTCACATGTTTTAGGAATGTCCTGTGGGGTTCCAGTTCTGGTCTTGTTTTGGGAATGTCCTGTGGTGTCCCAGTTCTGGTCACAGATTTTAGGAATGTCCTGTGGTGTCCCAGCACTGGTCACATGTTTTTGGAATGTCCTGTGGTGTCCCAGTTCTGGTCACATGTTTTGGGAATGTCCTGTGGTTTCCCAGTTCTGGCCACATGTTTTGGGAATGTCCTGTGGGGTCCCAGTTCTGGTCATGTTTTGGGAATGTCCTGTGGATACCCAGTTCTGGTCACATGTTTTGGGAATGTCCTGTGGGGTTCCAGTTCTGGTCACATTTTTGGGGAATTTCCTGAGGTGTTCTGGTCACATGTTTTGGGAATGTCCTGTGATGTCCCAGTCTGGTCACATGTTTTGGGAATGTCCTGTTGTTTCCCAGTTCTGGCCACATGTTTTGGGAATGTCCTGTGGGGTCCCAGTTCTGGTCATGTTTTGGGAATGTCCTGTGGTGTCCCAGATATGTTCACATGGTTTTGGAATGTCCTGTGGGGTCCCAGTTATGGTCACATGTTTTGGGAATATCCTGTGGTGTCCCAGTTCAGGTCACATGTTTTTGGAATGTCCTGTGGTGTCCCAGTTCTGGCCACATGTTTTGGGAATGTCCTGTGGTGTCCCAGTTCTGGTCATGTTTTGGGAATGTCCTGTGGTGTTCCAGTTATGTTCAGATGGTTTGGGAATATCCTGTGGGGTCCCAATTATGGTCAAATGTTGTGGGAATGTCCTGTGGGGTCCCAGTTCTGGTAACATGTTTTGGGAATGTCCTGTGGTGTCCCAGTTCTGGTCATATTTTGGGAATGTCCTGTGGTGTCCCAGTTATGGTCATGTTTTGGGAATGTCCAGTGGGGTCCCAGTTCTGGTATTGTTTTCGGAATGTCTCGTGGTTTCCCAGTTATTGTCACAAGGTTTGGGAATGCCCTGTGGGGTTCCAGTACTGGTCACATTTTGGGAATGTCCTGTGGTGTCCCAGTTATGGTCATGTTTTGGGAATGTCCTGTGGGGTCCCAGTTCTGGTCATGTCTTGGGAATGTCCTGTTTTGTCCCAGTTCTGGTCACATGGTTTGGGAATGTCCTGTGGGGTCCCAGTTCTGGTCATGTTTTGGGAATGTCCTGTGGTTTCCCAGTTATGGTCACATGTTTTAGGAATGTCCTGTGGGGTTCCAGTTCTGGTCTTGTTTTGGGAATGTCCTGTGGTGTCCCAGTTCTGGTCACAGATTTTAGGAATGTCCTGTGGTGTCCCAGCACTGGTCACATGTTTTTGGAATGTCCTGTGGTGTCCCAGTTCTGGTCACATGTTTTGGGAATGTCCTGTGGTTTCCCAGTTCTGGCCACATGTTTTGGGAATGTCCTGTGGGGTCCCAGTTCTGGTCATGTTTTGGGAATGTCCTGTGGTGTTCCAGTTATGTTCAGATGGTTTGGGAATATCCTGTGGGGTCCCAATTATGGTCAAATGTTGTGGGAATGTCCTGTGGGGTCCCAGTTCTGGTAACATGTTTTGGGAATGTCCTGTGGTGTCCCAGTTCTGGTCATATTTTGGGAATGTCCTGTGGTGTCCCAGTTATGGTCATGTTTTGGGAATGTCCAGTGGGGTCCCAGTTCTGGTATTGTTTTCGGAATGTCTCGTGGTTTCCCAGTTATTGTCACAAGGTTTGGGAATGCCCTGTGGGGTTCCAGTACTGGTCACATTTTGGGAATGTCCTGTGGTGTCCCAGTTATGGTCATGTTTTGGGAATGTCCTGTGGGGTCCCAGTTCTGGTCATGTCTTGGGAATGTCCTGTTTTGTCCCAGTTCTGGTCACATGGTTTGGGAATGTCCTGTGGGGTCCCAGTTCTGGTCATGTTTTGGGAATGTCCTGTGGTTTCCCAGTTATGGTCACATGTTTTAGGAATGTCCTGTGGGGTTCCAGTTCTGGTCTTGTTTTGGGAATGTCCTGTGGTGTCCCAGTTCTGGTCACAGATTTTAGGAATGTCCTGTGGTGTCCCAGCACTGGTCACATGTTTTTGGAATGTCCTGTGGTGTCCCAGTTCTGGTCACATGTTTTGGGAATGTCCTGTGGTTTCCCAGTTCTGGCCACATGTTTTGGGAATGTCCTGTGGGGTCCCAGTTCTGGTCATGTTTTGGGAATGTCCTGTGGTGTTCCAGTTATGTTCAGATGGTTTGGGAATATCCTGTGGGGTCCCAATTATGGTCAAATGTTGTGGGAATGTCCTGTGGGGTCCCAGTTCTGGTAACATGTTTTGGGAATGTCCTGTGGTGTCCCAGTTCTGGTCATATTTTGGGAATGTCCTGTGGTGTCCCAGTTATGGTCATGTTTTGGGAATGTCCAGTGGGGTCCCAGTTCTGGTATTGTTTTCGGAATGTCTCGTGGTTTCCCAGTTATTGTCACAAGGTTTGGGAATGCCCTGTGGGGTTCCAGTACTGGTCACATTTTGGGAATGTCCTGTGGTGTCCCAGTTATGGTCATGTTTTGGGAATGTCCTGTGGGGTCCCAGTTCTGGTCATGTCTTGGGAATGTCCTGTTTTGTCCCAGTTCTGGTCACATGGTTTGGGAATGTCCTGTGGGGTCCCAGTTCTGGTCATGTTTTGGGAATGTCCTGTGGTTTCCCAGTTATGGTCACATGTTTTAGGAATGTCCTGTGGGGTTCCAGTTCTGGTCTTGTTTTGGGAATGTCCTGTGGTGTCCCAGTTCTGGTCACAGATTTTAGGAATGTCCTGTGGTGTCCCAGCACTGGTCACATGTTTTTGGAATGTCCTGTGGTGTCCCAGTTCTGGTCACATGTTTTGGGAATGTCCTGTGGTTTCCCAGTTCTGGCCACATGTTTTGGGAATGTCCTGTGGGGTCCCAGTTCTGGTCATGTTTTGGGAATGTCCTGTGGATACCCAGTTCTGGTCACATGTTTTGGGAATGTCCTGTGGGGTTCCAGTTCTGGTCACATTTTTGGGGAATTTCCTGAGGTGTTCTGGTCACATGTTTTGGGAATGTCCTGTGATGTCCCAGTCTGGTCACATGTTTTGGGAATGTCCTGTTGTTTCCCAGTTCTGGCCACATGTTTTGGGAATGTCCTGTGGGGTCCCAGTTCTGGTCATGTTTTGGGAATGTCCTGTGGTGTCCCAGATATGTTCACATGGTTTTGGAATGTCCTGTGGGGTCCCAGTTATGGTCACATGTTTTGGGAATATCCTGTGGTGTCCCAGTTCAGGTCACATGTTTTTGGAATGTCCTGTGGTGTCCCAGTTCTGGCCACATGTTTTGGGAATGTCCTGTGGTGTCCCAGTTCTGGTCATGTTTTGGGAATGTCCTGTGGTGTTCCAGTAATGTTCACATGGTTTGGGAATATCCTGTGGGGTCCCAATTATGGTCACATGTTGTGGGAATGTCCTATGGGGTCCCAGTTCTGGTAACATGTTTTGGGAATGTCCTGTGGTGTCCCAGTTCTGGTCATATTTTGGGAATGTCCTGTGGTGTCCCAGTTATGGTCATGTTTTGGGAATGTCCAGTGGGGTCCCAGTTCTGGTCATGTTTTGGGAATGTCCTGTGGTTTCCCAGTTATGGTCACAAGGTTTGGGAATGCCCTGTGGGGTTCCAGTTCTGGTCACATTTTGGGAATGTCCTGTGGTGTCCCAGTTATGGTCATGTTTTGGGAATGTCCTGTGGGGTCCCAGTTCTGGTCATGTCTTGGGAATGTCCTGTGTTGTCCCAGTTCTGGTCACATGGTTTGGGAATGTCCTGTGGGGTTCCAGTTCTGGTCATGTTTTGGGAATGTCCTGTGGTTTCCCAGTTATGGTCACATGTTTTAGGAATGTCCTGTGGGGTTCCAGTTCTGGTCTTGTTTTGGGAATGTCCTGTGGTGTCCCAGTTCTAGTCACAGATTTTAGGAATGTCCTGTGGTGTCCCAGTACTGGTCACATGTTTTTGGAATGTCCTGTGGTGTCCCAGTTATGGTCATGTTTTGGGAATGTCCTGTGGGGTCCCAGTTCTGGTCATGTCTTGGTAATGTCCTGTTTTGTCCCAGTTCTGGTCACATGTTTTGGGAATGTCCTGTGGGGTCCAAGTTCTGGTCATGTTTTGGGAATGTCCTGTGGACTCCCAGTTCTGGTCACATTTTTGGGGAATGTCCTGAGGTGTTCTGGTCACATGTTTTGGGAATGTCCTGTGATGTCCCAGTCTGGTCACATATTTGGGAATGTCCTGTTATGTCCCAGTCTGGTCACATGTTTTGGGAATGTCCTGTTGTTTCCCAGTTCTGGCCACATGTTTTGGGAATGTCCTGTGGGGTCCCAGTTCTGGTCATGTTTTGGGAATGTCCTGTGGTGTCCCAGTTATGTTCACATGGTTTTGGAATGTCCTGTGGGGTCCCAGTTATGGTCACATGTTTTGGGAATGTCCTGTGGTGTCCCAGTTCAGGTCACATGTTTTGGGAATGTCCTGTGGTTTCCCAGTTCTGGCCACATGTTTTGGGAATGTCCTGTGGTGTCCCAGTTCTGGTCATGTTTTGGGAATGTCCTGTGGTGTTCCAGTTATGTTCACATGGTTTGGGAATATCCTGTGGGGTCCCAATTATGGTCAAATGTTGTGGGAATGTCCTGTGGGGTCCCAGTTCTGGTAACATGTTTTGGGAATGTCCTGTGGTGTCCCAGTTCTGGTCATATTTTGGGAATGTCCTGTGGTGTCCCAGTTATGGTCATGTTTTGGGAATGTCCAGTGGGGTCCCAGTTCTGGTATTGTTTTCGGAATGTCTCGTGGTTTCCCAGTTATTGTCACAAGGTTTGGGAATGCCCTGTGGGGTTCCAGTACTGGTCACATTTTGGGAATGTCCTGTGGTGTCCCAGTTATGGTCATGTTTTGGGAATGTCCTGTGGGGTCCCAGTTCTGGTCATGTCTTGGGAATGTCCTGTTTTGTCCCAGTTCTGGTCACATGGTTTGGGAATGTCCTGTGGGGTCCCAGTTCTGGTCTTGTTTTGGGAATGTCCTATGGTGTCCCAGTTCTGGTCACAGATTTTAGGAATGTCCTGTGGTGTCCCAGTACTGGTCACATGTTTTTGGAATGTCCTGTGGTGTCCCAGTTCTGGTCATGTTTTGGGAATGTCCTGTGGTGTTCCAGTTATGTTCACATGGTTTGGGAATATCCTGTGGGGTCCCAATTATGGTCAAATGTTGTGGGAATGTCCTGTGGGGTCCCAGTTCTGGTAACATGTTTTGGGAATGTCCTGTGGTGTCCCAGTTCTGGTCATATTTTGGGGAATGTCCTGAGGTGTTCTGGTCACATGTTTTGGGAATGTCCTGTGATGTCCCAGTCTGGTCACATATTTGGGAATGTCCTGTTATGTCCCAGTCTGGTCACATGTTTTGGGAATGTCCTGTTGTTTCCCAGTTCTGGCCACATGTTTTGGGAATGTCCTGTGGGGTCCCAGTTCTGGTCATGTTTTGGGAATGTCCTGTGGTGTCCCAGTTATGTTCACATGGTTTTGGAATGTCCTGTGGGGTCCCAGTTATGGTCACATGTTTTGGGAATGTCCTGTGGTGTCCCAGTTCAGGTCACATGTTTTGGGAATGTCCTGTGGTTTCCCAGTTCTGGCCACATGTTTTGGGAATGTCCTGTGGTGTCCCAGTTCTGGTCATGTTTTGGGAATGTCCTGTGGTGTTCCAGTTATGTTCACATGGTTTGGGAATATCCTGTGGGGTCCCAATTATGGTCAAATGTTGTGGGAATGTCCTGTGGGGTCCCAGTTCTGGTAACATGTTTTGGGAATGTCCTGTGGTGTCCCAGTTCTGGTCATATTTTGGGAATGTCCTGTGGTGTCCCAGTTATGGTCATGTTTTGGGAATGTCCAGTGGGGTCCCAGTTCTGGTATTGTTTTCGGAATGTCTCGTGGTTTCCCAGTTATTGTCACAAGGTTTGGGAATGCCCTGTGGGGTTCCAGTACTGGTCACATTTTGGGAATGTCCTGTGGTGTCCCAGTTATGGTCATGTTTTGGGAATGTCCTGTGGGGTCCCAGTTCTGGTCATGTCTTGGGAATGTCCTGTTTTGTCCCAGTTCTGGTCACATGGTTTGGGAATGTCCTGTGGGGTCCCAGTTCTGGTCTTGTTTTGGGAATGTCCTATGGTGTCCCAGTTCTGGTCACAGATTTTAGGAATGTCCTGTGGTGTCCCAGTACTGGTCACATGTTTTTGGAATGTCCTGTGGTGTCCCAGTTCTGGTCATGTTTTGGGAATGTCCTGTGGTGTTCCAGTTATGTTCACATGGTTTGGGAATATCCTGTGGGGTCCCAATTATGGTCAAATGTTGTGGGAATGTCCTGTGGGGTCCCAGTTCTGGTAACATGTTTTGGGAATGTCCTGTGGTGTCCCAGTTCTGGTCATATTTTGGGAATGTCCTGTGGTGTCCCAGTTATGGTCATGTTTTGGGAATGTCCAGTGGGGTCCCAGTTCTGGTATTGTTTTCGGAATGTCTCGTGGTTTCCCAGTTATTGTCACAAGGTTTGGGAGTGCCCTGTGGGGTTCCAGTACTGGTCACATTTTGGGAATGTCCTGTGGTGTCCCAGTTATGGTCATGTTTTGGGAATGTCCTGTGGGGTCCCAGTTCTGGTCATGTCTTGGGAATGTCCTGTTTTGTCCCAGTTCTGGTCACATGGTTTGGGAATGTCCTGTGGGGTCCCAGTTCTGGTCTTGTTTTGGGAATGTCCTGTGGTGTCCCAGTTCTGGTCACAGATTTTAGGAATGTCCTGTGGTGTCCCAGTACTGGTCACATGTTTTTGGAATGTCCTGTGGTGTCCCAGTTCTGGTCATGTTTTGGGAATGTCCTGTGGTGTTCCAGTTATGTTCACATGGTTTGGGAATATCCTGTGGGGTCCCAATTATGGTCAAATGTTGTGGGAATGTCCTGTGGGGTCCCAGTTCTGGTAACATGTTTTGGGAATGTCCTGTGGTGTCCCAGTTCTGGTCATATTTTGGGAATGTCCTGTGGTGTCCCAGTTATGGTCATGTTTTGGGAATGTCCAGTGGGGTCCCAGTTCTGGTATTGTTTTCGGAATGTCTCGTGGTTTCCCAGTTATTGTCACAAGGTTTGGGAGTGCCCTGTGGGGTTCCAGTACTGGTCACATTTTGGGAATGTCCTGTGGTGTCCCAGTTATGGTCATGTTTTGGGAATGTCCTGTGGGGTCCCAGTTCTGGTCATGTCTTGGGAATGTCCTGTTTTGTCCCAGTTCTGGTCACATGGTTTGGGAATGTCCTGTGGGGTCCCAGTTCTGGTCTTGTTTTGGGAATGTCCTGTGGTGTCCCAGTTCTGGTCACAGATTTTAGGAATGTCCTGTGGTGTCCCAGTACTGGTCACATGTTTTTGGAATGTCCTGTGGTGTCCCAGTTCTGGTCATGTTTTGGGAATGTCCTGTGGTGTTCCAGTTATGTTCACATGGTTTGGGAATATCCTGTGGGGTCCCAATTATGGTCAAATGTTGTGGGAATGTCCTGTGGGGTCCCAGTTCTGGTAACATGTTTTGGGAATGTCCTGTGGTGTCCCAGTTCTGGTCATATTTTGGGAATGTCCTGTGGTGTCCCAGTTATGGTCATGTTTTGGGAATGTCCAGTGGGGTCCCAGTTCTGGTATTGTTTTCGGAATGTCTCGTGGTTTCCCAGTTATTGTCACAAGGTTTGGGAGTGCCCTGTGGGGTTCCAGTACTGGTCACAATTTGGGAATGTCCTGTGGTGTCCCAGTTATGGTCATGTTTTGGGAATGTCCTGTGGGGTCCCAGTTCTGGTCATGTCTTGGGAATGTCCTGTTTTGTCCCAGTTCTGGTCACATGGTTTGGGAATGTCCTGTGGGGTCCCAGTTCTGGTCATGTTTTGGGAATGTCCTGTGGTTTCCCAGTTATGGTCACATGTTTTAGGAATGTCCTTTGGGGTTCCAGTTCTGGTCTTGTTTTGGGAATGTCCTGTGGTGTCCCAGTTCTGGTCACAGATTTTAGGAATGTCCTGTGGTGTCCCAGTACTGGTCACATGTTTTTGGAATGTCCTGTGGTGTCCCAGTTCTGGTCACATGTTTTGGGAATGTCCTGTGGTTTCCTAGTTCTGGCCACATGTTTTGGGAATGTCCTGTGGGGTCCCAGTTCTGGTCATGTTTTGGGAATGTCCTGTGGATTCCCAGTTCTGGTCACATGTTTTGGGAATGTCCTGTGGGGTCCCAGTTCTGGTCACATTTTTGGGGAATTTCCTGAGGTGTTCTGGTCACATGTTTTGGGAATGTCCTGCAATGTCCCAGTCTGGTCACATGTTTTGGGAATGTCCTGTTGTTTCCCAGTTCTGGCCACATGTTTTGGGAATGTCCTGTGGGGTCCCAGTTCTGGTCATGTTTTGGGAATGTCCTGTGGTGTCCCAGTTATGTTCACATGGTTTTGGAATGTCCTGTGGGGTCCCAGTTATGGTCACATGTTTTGGGAATATCCTGTGGTGTCCCAGTTCAGGTCACATGTTTTGGGAATGTCCTGTGGTGTCCCAGTTATGGTCATGTGTTGGGAATGTCCTGTGGGGTCCCAGTTCTGGTCATGTCTTGGGAATGTCCTGTTTTGTCCCAGTTCTGGTCACATGGTTTGGGAATGTCCTGTGGGGTCCCAGTTCTGGTCATGTTTTGGGAATGTCCTGTGGTTTCCCAGTTATGGTCACATGTTTTAGGAATGTCCTGTGGGGTTCCAGTTCTGGTCTTGTTTTGGGAATGTCCTGTGGTGTCCCAGTTCTGGTCACAGATTTTAGGAATGTCCTGTGGTGTCCCAGTACTGGTCACATGTTTTTGGAATGTCCTGTGGTGTCCCAGTTCTGATCACATGTTTGGGAATGTCCTGTAGTTTCCCAGTTCTGGCCACATGTTTTGGGAATGTCCTGTGGGGTCCCAGTTCTGGTCATGTTTTGGGAATGTCCTGTGGTTTCCCAGTTATGGTCACATGTTTTAGGAATGTCCTGTGGGGTTCCAGTTCTGGTCTTGTTTTGGGAATGTCCTGTGGTGTCCCAGTTCTGGTCACATGTTTTGGGAATGTCCTGTGGTGTCCCAGTTCTGGTCATGTTTTGGGAATGTCCTGTGGTGTTCCAGTTATGTTCACATGGTTTGGGAATATCCTGTGGGGTCCCAATTATGGTCAAATGTTGTGGGAATGTCCTGTGGGGTCCCAGTTCTGGTAACATGTTTTGGGAATGTCCTGTGGTGTCCCAGTTCTGGTCATATTTTGGGAATGTCCTGTGGTGTCCCAGTTATGGTCATGTTTTGGGAATGTCCAGTGGGGTCCCAGTTCTGGTATTGTTTTCGGAATGTCTCGTGGTTTCCCAGTTATTGTCACATGGTTTGGGAATGTCCTGTGGGGTCCCAGTTCTGGTCATGTTTTGGGAATGTCCTGTGGTTTCCCAGTTATGGTCACATGTTTTAGGAATGTCCTGTGGGGTTCCAGTTCTGGTCTTGTTTTGGGAATGTCCTGTGGTGTCCCAGTTCTGGTCACAGATTTTAGGAATGTCCTGTGGATTCCCAGTTCTGGTCACATGTTTTGGGAATGTCCTGTGGGGTCCCAGTTCTGGTCACATTTTTGGGGAATTTCCTGAGGTGTTCTGGTCACATGTTTTGGGAATGTCCTGCAATGTCCCAGTCTGGTCACATGTTTTGGGAATGTCCTGTTGTTTCCCAGTTCTGGCCACATGTTTTGGGAATGTCCTGTGGGGTCCCAGTCTGGTCATGTTTTGGGAATGTCCTGTGGTGTCCCAGTTATGTTCACATGGTTTTGGAATGTCCTGTGGGGTCCCAGTTATGGTCACATGTTTTGGGAATATCCTGTGGTGTCCCAGTTCAGGTCACATGTTTTGGGAATGTCCTGTGGTGTCCCAGTTATGGTCATGTGTTGGGAATGTCCTGTGGGGTCCCAGTTCTGGTCATGTCTTGGGAATGTCCTGTTTTGTCCCAGTTCTGGTCACATGGTTTGGGAATGTCCTGTGGGGTCCCAGTTCTGGTCATGTTTTGGGAATGTCCTGTGGTTTCCCAGTTATGGTCACATGTTTTAGGAATGTCCTGTGGGGTTCCAGTTCTGGTCTTGTTTTGGGAATGTCCTGTGGTGTCCCAGTTCTGGTCACAGATTTTAGGAATGTCCTGTGGTGTCCCAGTACTGGTCACATGTTTTTGGAATGTCCTGTGGTGTCCCAGTTCTGGTCACATGTTTGGGAATGTCCTGTGGTTTCCCAGTTCTGGCCACATGTTTTGGGAATGTCCTGTGGGGTCCCAGTTCTGGTCATGTTTTGGGAATGTCCTGTGGTTTCCCAGTTATGGTCACATGTTTTAGGAATGTCCTGTGGGGTTCCAGTTCTGGTCTTGTTTTGGGAATGTCCTGTGGTGTCCCAGTTCTGGTCACAGATTTTAGGAATGTCCTGTGGTGTCCCAGTACTGGTCACATGTTTTTGGAATGTCCTGTGGTGTCCCAGTTCTGGTCACATGTTTTGGGAATGTCCTGTGGTTTTCCAGTTCTGGCCACATGTTTTGGGAATGTCCTGTGGTGTCCCAGTTCTGGTCATGTTTTGGGAATGTCCTGTGGTGTTCCAGTTATGTTCACATGGTTTGGGAATATCCTGTGGGGTCCCAATTATGGTCAAATGTTGTGGGAATGTCCTGTGGGGTCCCAGTTCTGGTAACATGTTTTGGGAATGTCCTGTGGTGTCCCAGTTCTGGTCATATTTTGGGAATGTCCTGTGGTGTCCCAGTTATGGTCATGTTTTGGGAATGTCCAGTGGGGTCCCAGTTCTGGTATTGTTTTCGGAATGTCTCGTGGTTTCCCAGTTATTGTCACAAGGTTTGGGAATGCCCTGTGGGGTTCCAGTACTGGTCACATTTTGGGAATGTCCTGTGGTGTCCCAGTTATGGTCATGTTTTGGGAATGTCCTGTGGGGTCCCAGTTCTGGTCATGTCTTGGGAATGTCCTGTTTTGTCCCAGTTCTGGTCACATGGTTTGGGAATGTCCTGTGGGGTCCCAGTTCTGGTCATGTTTTGGGAATGTCCTGTGGTTTCCCAGTTATGGTCACATGTTTTAGGAATGTCCTGTGGGGTTCCAGTTCTGGTCTTGTTTTGGGAATGTCCTGTGGTGTCCCAGTTCTGGTCACAGATTTTAGGAATGTCCTGTGGTGTCCCAGTACTGGTCACATGTTTTTGGAATGTCCTGTGGTGTCCCAGTTCTGGTCACATGTTTTGGGAATGTCCTGTGGTTTCCCAGTTCTGGCCACATGTTTTGGGAATGTCCTGTGGGGTCCCAGTTCTGGTCATGTTTTGGGAATGTCCTCTGGATTCCCAGTTCTGGTCACATGTTTTGGGAATGTCCTGTGGGGTCCCAGTTCTGGTCACATTTTTGGGGAATTTCCTGAGGTGTTCTGGTCACATGTTTTGGGAATGTCCTGTTGTTTCCCAGTTCTGGCCACATGTTTTGGGAATGTCCTGTGGGGTCCCAGTTCTGGTCATGTTTTGGGAATGTCCTGTGGTGTCCCAGTTATGTTCACATGGTTTTGGAATGTCCTGTGGGGTCCCAGTTATGGTCACATGTTTTGGGAATATCCTGTGGTGTCCCAGTTCAGGTCACATGTTTTGGGAATGTCCTGTGGTGTCCCAGTTATGGTCATGTTTTGGGAATGTCCTGTGGGGTCCCAGTTCTGGTCATGTCTTGGGAATGTCCTGTTTTGTCCCAGTTCTGGTCACATGGTTTGGGAATGTCCTGTGGGGTCCCAGTTCTGGTCATGTTTTGGAAATGTCCTGTGGTTTCCCAGTTATGGTCACATGTTTTAGGAATGTCCTGTGGTGTCCCAGTTATGGTCATGTTTTGGGAATGTCCTGTGGGGTCCCAGTTCTGGTCATGTCTTGGGAATGTCCTGTTTTGTCCCAGTTCTGGTCACATGGTTTGGGAATGTTCTGTGGTGTTCCTGGTCTGGTCACATGTTTTGGGAATGTCCTGTGGTGTCCCAGTTCTGGACATATTTTGGGAATGTCCTGTGGTGTCCCAGTTATGGTCATGTTTTGGGAATGTCCTGTGAGGTCCCAGTTCTGGTCATGTTTTGGGAATGTCCTGTGGTGTCCCAGTTCTGGTATCATGTTTTGGGAATGTCCTGTGGGGTCCCAGTTCTGGTCATGTTTTGGGAATGTCCTGTAGTTTCCCAGTTATGGTCACATGGTTTGGGAATGTCCTGTGTTGTCACAGTCTGGTCACATGTTTTGGGAATGTCCTGTGGTGTCCCAGGTCTGGTCACATGTTTTGGGAATGTCCTGTGGTGTCCCAGTCTGGTCACATGTTTTGGAATGTCCTGTGGGGTCCCAGTTATGGTCACATGTTTTGGGAATGTCCTGTGGTGTCCCAGTTCAGGTCACATGTTTTGGGAATGTCCTGTGGTTTCCCAGTTCTGGCCACATGTTTTGGGAATATCCTGTGGTGTCCCAGTTCTGGTCATGTTTTGGGAATGTCCTGTGGTGTTCCAGTTATGTTCACATGGTTTGGGAATATCCTGTGGGGTCCCAATTATGGTCAAATGTTGTGGGAATGTCCTGTGGGGTCCCAGTTCTGGTAACATGTTTTGGGAATGTCCTGTGGTGTCCCAGTTCTGGTCATATTTTGGGAATGTCCTGTGGTGTCCCAGTTATGGTCATGTTTTGGGAATGTCCAGTGGGGTCCCAGTTCTGGTATTGTTTTCGGAATGTCTCGTGGTTTCCCAGTTATTGTCACAAGGTTTGGGAGTGCCCTGTGGGGTTCCAGTACTGGTCACATTTTGGGAATGTCCTGTGGTGTCCCAGTTATGGTCATGTTTTGGGAATGTCCTGTGGGGTCCCAGTTCTGGTCATGTCTTGGGAATGTCCTGTTTTGTCCCAGTTCTGGTCACATGGTTTGGGAATGTCCTGTGGGGTCCCAGTTCTGGTCATGTTTTGGGAATGTCCTGTGGTTTCCCAGTTATGGTCACATGTTTTAGGAATGTCCTGTGGGGTTCCAGTTCTGGTCTTGTTTTGGGAATGTCCTGTGGTGTCCCAGTTCTGGTCACAGATTTTAGGAATGTCCTGTGGTGTCCCAGTACTGGTCACATGTTTTTGGAATGTCCTGTGGTGTCCCAGTTCTGGTCACATGTTTTGGGAATGTCCTGTGGTTTCCCAGTTCTGGCCACATGTTTTGGGAATGTCCTGTGGGGTCCCAGTTCTGGTCATGTTTTGGAATGTCCTGTGGATTCCCAGTTCTGGTCACATGTTTTGGGAATGTCCTGTGGGGTCCCAGTTCTGGTCACATTTTTGGGGAATTTCCTGAGGTGTTCTGGTCACATGTTTTGGGAATGTCCTGCAATGTCCCAGTCTGGTCACATGTTTTGGGAATGTCCTGTTGTTTCCCAGTTCTGGCCACATGTTTTGGGAATGTCCTGTGGGGTCCCAGTTCTGGTCATGTTTTGGGAATGTCCTGTGGTGTCCCAGTTATGTTCACATGGTTTTGGAATGTCCTGTGGGGTCCCAGTTATGGTCACATGTTTTGGGAATATCCTGTGGTGTCCCAGTTCAGGTCACATGTTTTGGGAATGTCCTGTGGTGTCCCAGTTATGGTCATGTTTTGGGAATGTCCTGTGGGGTCCCAGTTCTGGTCATGTCTTGGGAATGTCCTGTTTTGTCCCAGTTCTGGTCACATGGTTTGGGAATGTCCTGTGGGGTCCCAGTTCTGGTCATGTTTTGGGAATGTCCTGTGGTTTCCCAGTTATGGTCACATGTTTTAGGAATGTCCTGTGGTGTCCCAGTTATGGTCATGTTTTGGGAATGTCCTGTGGGGTCCCAGTTCTGGTCATGTCTTGGGAATGTCCTGTTTTGTCCCAGTTCTGGTCACATGGTTTGGGAATGTCCTGTGGTGTTCCAGGTCTGGTCACATGTTTTGGGAATGTCCTGTGGTTTCCCAGTTCTGGACATATTTTGGGAATGTCCTGTGGTGTCCCAGTTATGGTCATGTTTTGGGAATGTCCTGTGAGGTCCCAGTTCTGGTCATGTTTTGGGAATGTCCTGTGGTGTCCCAGTTCTGGTATCATGTTTTGGGAATGTCCTGTGGGGTCCCAGTTCTGGTCATGTTTTGGGAATGTCCTGTAGTTTCCCAGTTATGGTCACATGGTTTGGGAATGTCCTGTGATGTCACAGTCTGGTCACATGTTTTGGGAATGTCCTGTGGTGTCCCAGGTCTGGTCACATGTTTTGGGAATGTCCTGTGGTGTCCCAGTCTGGTCACATGTTTTGGGAATTTCCTGTGGTTTCCCAGTTCTGGCCACATGTTTTGGGAATGTCCGGTGGGGTCCCAGTTCTGGTCATGTATTGGGAATGTCCTGTGGATTCCCAGTTCTGGTCACATGTTTTGGGAATGTCCTGTGGTGTCCCAGTTCTGGTCATATTTTGGGAATGTCCTGTGGTGTCCCAGTTATGGTCATGTTTTGGGAATGTCCTGTGGGGTCCCAGTTCTGGTCATGTCTTGGGAATGTCCTGTGTTATCCCAGTTCTGGTCACATTGTTTGGGAATGTCCTGTGGAGTCCCAGATCTGGTCATGTTTTGGGAATGTCCTGTTGTTTCCCAGTTATGTTCACATGGTTTTGGAATGTCCTGTGGGGTCCCAGTTATGGTCACATGTTTTGGGAATGTCCTGTGGTTTCCCAGTTCTGGCCACATGTTTTGGGAATGTCCTGTGGTGTCCCAGTTCTGGTCATGTTTTGGGAATGTCCTGTGGTGTTCCAGTTATGTTCACATGGTTTGGGAATGTCCTGTGGTGTCCCAGATCTGGTCATGTTTTGGGAATGTCCTTTGGTTTCCCAGTTATGGTCACAAGGTTTGGGAATGCCCTGTGGGGTTCCAGTTCTGGTCACATTTTGGGAATGTCCTGTGGTGTCCCAGTTATGGTCATGTTTTGGGAATGTCCTGTGGGGTCCCAGTTCTGGTCATGTCTTGGGAATGTCCTGTGTTATCCCAGTTCTGGTCACATTGTTTGGGAATGTCCTGTGGAGTCCCAGATCTGGTAATGTTTTGGGAATGTCCTGTTGTTTCCCAGTTATGGTCACATGTTTTAGGAATGTCCTGTGGGGTTCCAGTTCTGGTCTTGTTTTGAGAATGTCCTGTGGTGTCCCAGTTCTGGTCACAGATTTTAGGAATGTCCTGTGGTGTCCCAGTACTGGTCACATGTTTTTGGAATGTCCTGTGGTGTCCCAGGTCTGGTCACATGTTTTGGGAATGTCCTGTGGTGTCCCAGTTCTGGTCACATGTTTTGGGAATGTCCTTTGGTGTCCCAGTTCTGGTCACATATTTGGGAATGTCCTGTGGTTTCCCAGTTATGGTCACATAATTTAGGAATGTCCTGTGAGGTTCCAGTTCTGGTCACATTTTTGGGGAATGTCCTGAGGTGTTCTGGTCACATGTTTTGGGAATGTCCTGTGGTGTCCCAGTTCTGGTCATGTTTTGGGAATGTCCTGTGGTTTCCCAGTTATGGTTACATGGTTTGGGAATGTCCTGTGGTGTTCCAGGTCTGGTCACATGTTTTGGGAATGTGCTGTGGTGTCCCAGTTCTGGTCACATGTTTTGGGAATGTCCTGTGGTGTTCCAGGTCTGGTCACATGTTTTGGGAATGTCCTGAGGTGTTCTGGTCACATGTTTTGCGAATGTCCTGTGGTGTCCCAGTTCTGGTCATTTTTTGGGAATGTCCTGTGGTTTCGCAGTTATGGTCACATGGTTTGGGAATGTCCTGTGGGGTTCCAGGTCTGGTCACATGTTTTGGGAATGTGCTGTGGTGTCCCAGTTCTGGTCACATGTTTTGGGAATGTCCTGTGGTGTCCCATTTATGGTTACATGTTTTGGGAATGTCCTGAGGTGTTCTGATCACATGTTTTGCGAATGTCCTGAGGTGTCCCAGTTCTGGTCATGTTTTGGGAATGTCCTGTGGTTTCGCAGTTATGGTCACATATTTGGGAATGTCCTGTGGTTTCCCAGTTATGGTCACATAATTTAGGAATATCCTGTGAGGTTCCAGTTCTGGTCACATGTTTTGGGAATGTCATTTGGGGTCCCAGTTCTTGTCACATTTTTGGGGAATGTCCTGAGGTGTTCTGGTCACATGTTTTGGGAATGTCCTGTGGGGTCGCAGTTCTGGTAACATGTTTTGGAAATGTCCTGTGGTGTTCCAGGTCTGGTCACATGTTTTGGGAATGTGCTGTGGTGTCCCAGTTCTGGTCACATGGTTTGGGAATGTCCTGTGGTGTTCCAGGTCTGGTCACATGTTTTGGGAATGTGCTGTGGTGTCCCAGTTCTGGTCACATGTTTTGGGAATGTCCTGTGGTGTCCCAGTTCTGGTTACATTTTTGGGGAATGTCCTGAGGTGTTCTGGTCACATGTTTTGGGAATGTCCTGTGATGTTCCAGTCTGGTCACATGTTTTGGGAATGTCCTGTGGTGTCCCAGTTATGTTCACATGGTTTGGGACAATCCTGTGGGGTCCCAGTTATGGTCACATGTTTTGGGAATGTCCTGTGGTGTCCCATTTATGGTTACATGTTTTGAGAATGTCCTGAGGTGTTCTGATCACATGTTTTGGAATGTCCTGTGGTGTCCCAGGTCTGGTCACATGTTTTGGGAATGTCCTGTGGTGTCCCAGTTCTGGTCACATGTTTTGGGAATGTCCTTTGGTGTCCCAGTTCTGGTCACATATTTGGGAATGTCCTGTGGTTTCCCAGTTATGGTCACATAATTTAGGAATGTCCTGTGAGGTTCCAGTTCTGGTCACATTTTTGGGGAATGTCCTGAGGTGTTCTGGTCACATGTTTTGGGAATGTCCTGTGGTGTCCCAGTTCTGGTCATGTTTTGGGAATGTCCTGTGGTTTCCCAGTTATGGTTACATGGTTTGGGAATGTCCTGTGGTGTTCCAGGTCTGGTCACATGTTTTGGGAATGTGCTGTGGTGTCCCAGTTCTGGTCACATGTTTTGGGAATGTCCTGTGGTGTTCCAGGTCTGGTCACATGTTTTGGGAATGTCCTGAGGTGTTCTGGTCACATGTTTTGCGAATGTCCTGTGGTGTCCCAGTTCTGGTCATTTTTTGGGAATGTCCTGTGGTTTCGCAGTTATGGTCACATGGTTTGGGAATGTCCTGTGGGGTTCCAGGTCTGGTCACATGTTTTGGGAATGTGCTGTGGTGTCCCAGTTCTGGTCACATGTTTTGGGAATGTCCTGTGGTGTCCCATTTATGGTTACATGTTTTGGGAATGTCCTGAGGTGTTCTGATCACATGTTTTGCGAATGTCCTGAGGTGTCCCAGTTCTGGTCATGTTTTGGGAATGTCCTGTGGTTTCGCAGTTATGGTCACATATTTGGGAATGTCCTGTGGTTTCCCAGTTATGGTCACATAATTTAGGAATATCCTGTGAGGTTCCAGTTCTGGTCACATGTTTTGGGAATGTCATTTGGGGTCCCAGTTCTTGTCACATTTTTGGGGAATGTCCTGAGGTGTTCTGGTCACATGTTTTGGGAATGTCCTGTGGGGTCGCAGTTCTGGTAACATGTTTTGGAAATGTCCTGTGGTGTTCCAGGTCTGGTCACATGTTTTGGGAATGTGCTGTGGTGTCCCAGTTCTGGTCACATGGTTTGGGAATGTCCTGTGGTGTTCCAGGTCTGGTCACATGTTTTGGGAATGTGCTGTGGTGTCCCAGTTCTGGTCACATGTTTTGGGAATGTCCTGTGGTGTCCCAGTTCTGGTTACATTTTTGGGGAATGTCCTGAGGTGTTCTGGTCACATGTTTTGGGAATGTCCTGTGATGTTCCAGTCTGGTCACATGTTTTGGGAATGTCCTGTGGTGTCCCAGTTATGTTCACATGGTTTGGGACAATCCTGTGGGGTCCCAGTTATGGTCACATGTTTTGGGAATGTCCTGTGGTGTCCCATTTATGGTTACATGTTTTGAGAATGTCCTGAGGTGTTCTGATCACATGTTTTGCGAATGTCCTGAGGTGTCCCAGTTCTGGTCATGTTTTGGGAATGTCCTGTGGTTTCGCAGTTATGGTCACATGGTTTGGGAATGTCCTGTGGGGTTCCAGGTCTGGTCACATGTTTTGGGAATGTGCTGTGGTGTCCCAGTTCTGGTCACATGTTTTGGGAATGTCCTGTGATGTCCCAGTCTGGTCACATGTTTTGAGAATGTCCTGTGGTGTCCCAGTTATGTTCACATGGTTTGGGACAATCCTGTGGGGTCCCAGTTATGGTCACATGTTTTGGGAATGTCCTGTGGTGTCCCAGTTATGGTCACATGTTTTGGGAATGTCTTGTGGTTTCCCAGTTCTGACAACATGTTTTTGGAATTTCCTGTGGGGTCCCAGTTCTGGTACCATGTTTTGGGAATGTCCTGTTGTGTCCCAGTTCTGGACATATTTTGGAAATGTCTTGTGGTGTCCCAGTTATGGTCATGTTTTGGGAATGTCCTTTGAGGTCCCAGTTCTGGTCATGTTTTGGGAATGTCCTGTGGTTTCCCAGTTCTGGTCACATGTTTTGGGAATGTCCTGTGGTGTCCCAGTTCTGGTCACATATTTGGCATTGTCCTGTGGGGTCCCAGTTCGTGTCACATTTTTGGGGAATGTCCTGAGGTGTTCTGGTCACATGTTTTGGGAATGTCCTGTGGGGTCCCAGTTCTGGTAACATGTTTTGGGAATGTCCTGTGGTGTCCCAGTTCTGGTCATGTTTTTGGAATGTCATGTGGTTTCCCAGTTATGGTCACATGGTTTGGGAATGTCCTGTGGTGTTCCAGGTCTGGTCACATGTTTTGGGAATGTCCTGTGGTGTCCCAGTTCTGGACATATTTTGGGAATGTCCTGTGGTGTCCCAGTTATGGTCATGTTTTGGGAATGTCCTGTGAGGTCCCAGTTCTGGTCATGTTTTGGGAATGTCCTGTGGGGTCCCAGTTCTGGTCATGTTTTGGGAATGTCCTGTAATTTCCCAGTTATGGTCACATGGTTTGGGAATGTCCTGTGATGTCCCAGTCTGGTCACATGTTTTTGGGAATGTCCTGTGGTGTCCCAGGTCTGGTCACATGTTTTGGGAATGTCCTGTGGTGTCCCAGTTCTGGTCACATGTTTTGGGAATGTCCTTTGGTGTCCCAGTTCTGGTCACATATTTGGGAATGTCCTGTGGTTTCCCAGTTATGGTCACATAATTTAGGAATGTCCTGTGAGGTTCCAGTTCTGGTCACATGTTTTGGGAATGTCATTTGGGGTCCCAGTTCTTGTCACATTTTTGGGGAATGTCCTGAGGTGTTCTGGTCACATGTTTTGGGAATGTCCTGTGGGGTCCCAGTTCTGGTAACATGTTTTGGAAATGTCCTGTGGTGTCCCAGTTCTGGTCATGTTTTGGGAATGTCCTGTGGTTTCCCAGTTATGGTCACATGGTTTGGGAATGTTCTGTGGTGTTCCAGGTCTGGTCACATGTTTTGGGAATGTGCTGTGGTGTCCCAGTTCTGGTCACACGTTTTGGGAATGTCCTGTGGTGTCCCAGTTCTGGTTACATTTTTGGGGAATGTCCTGAGGTGTTCTGGTCACATGTTTTGGGAATGTCCTGTGATGTTCCAGTCTGGTCACATGTTTTGGGAATGTCCTGTGGTGTCCCAGTTATGTTCACATGGTTTGGGACAATCCTGTGGGGTCCCAGTTATGGTCACATGTTTTGGGAATGTCCTGTGGTGTCCCATTTATGGTTACATGTTTTGGGAATGTCCTGTGATGTCCCAGTCTGGTCACATGTTTTGGGAATGTCCTGTGGTTTCCCGGTTCTGGCAACATGTTTTGGGAATGTCCTGTGGTGTCCCAGTTCTGGACATATTTTGGGAATGTCCTGTGGTTTCCCAGTTATGGTCATGTTTTGGGAATGTCCTGTGAGGTCCCAGTTCTGGTCATGTTTTGGGAATGTCCTGTGGTGTCCCAGTTCTGGTCATGTTTTGGGAATGTCCTGTGGTTTCCCAGTTATGGTCACATGGTTTGGGAATGTCCTGTGGGGTTCCAGTTCTGGTCTTGTTTTGGAAATGTCCTGTGGTGTCCCAGTTCTAGTCACATGTTTTGGGAATGTCCTGTGGTGTCCCAGTTCTGGTCACATGTTTTGGGAATGTCCTGTGGTGTCCCAGTTCTGGTCACATGTTTTGGGAATGTCCTGTGGTGTCCCAGTTCTGGTCACATATTTGGGAATGTCCTGTGATGTCCCAGTCTGGTCACATGTTCTGGGAATGTCTTGTGGGGTTCCAGTTCTGGTCTTGTTTTGGGAATGTCCTGTGGTGTCCCAGTTCTGGTCACATGTTTTGGGAATGTCCTGTGGTGTCCCAGGTCTGGTCACATGTTTTGGGAATGTCCTGTGGTGTCCCAGTTCTGGTCACATGTTTTGGGAATGTCCTGTGGTGTCCCAGTTCTGGTCACATATTTGGGAATGTCCTGTGGTTTCCCAGTTATGGTCACATAATTTAGGAATGTCCTGTGAGGTCCCAGTTCTGGTCACATGTTTTGGGAATGTCGTGTGGGGTCCCAGTTCTTGTCACATTTTTGGGGAATGTCCTGAGGTGTTCTGGTCACATGTTTTGGGAATGTCCTGTGGGGTCCTAGTTCTGGTAACATGTTTTGGGAATGTCCTGTGGTGTCCCAGTTCTGGTCATGTTTTGGGAATGTCCTGTGGTTTCCCAGTTATGGTCACATGTTTGGGGAATGTCCTGTGGTGTCCCAGTTCTGGTCACATTTTTGGGGAATGTCCTGAGGTGTTCTGGTCACATGTTTTGGGAATGTCCTGTGATGTTCCAGTCTGGTCACATGTTTTGGGAATGTCCTGTGGTGTCCCAGTTATGTTCACATGGTTTGGGACAATCCTGTGGGGTCCCAGTTATGGTCACATGTTTTGGGAATGTCCTGTGGTGTCCCATTTATGGTTACATGTTTTGGGAATGTCCTGTGATGTCCCAGTCTGGTCACATGTTTTGGGAATGTCCTGTGGTTTCCCAGTTCTGACAACATGTTTTTGGAATGTCCTGTGGTGTCCCAGTTCTGGACATATTTTGGGAATGTCCTGTGGTGTCCCAGTTATGGTCATGTTTTGGGAATGTCCTGTGAGGTCCCAGTTATGTTCACATGGTTTGGGACAATCCTGTGGGGTCCCAGTTATGGTCACATGTTTTGGGAATGTCCTGTGGTGTCCCATTTATGGTTACATGTTTTGGGAATGTCCTGTGATGTCCCAGTCTGGTCACATGTTTTGGGAATGTCCTGTGGTTTCCCAGTTCTGACAACATGTTTTTGGAATGTCCTGTGGTGTCCCAGTTCTGGACATATTTTGGGAATGTCCTGTGGTGTCCCAGTTATGGTCATGTTTTGGGAATGTCCTGTGAGGTCCCAGTTCTGGTCATGTTTTGGGAATGTCCTGTGCTGTCTCAGTTCTGGTCATGTTTTGGGAATGTCCTGTGATTTCCCAGTTATGGTCACATGGTTTGGGAATGTCCTGTGGTGTCCCAGTTCTGGTCACATGTTTTGGGAATGTCCTGTGGTGTCCCAGGTCTGGTCACATGTTTTGGGAATGTCCTGTGGTGTCCCAGTTCTGGTCACATGTTTTGGGAATGTCCTGTGGTGTCCCAGTTCTGGTCACATATTTGGGAATGTCCTGTGATGTCCCAGTCTGGTCACATGTTTTGGGAATGTCTTGTGGGGTTCCAGTTCTGGTCTTGTTTTGGGAATGTCCTGTGGTGTCCCAGTTATGGTCACATGTTTTGGGAATGTCTTGTGGTTTCCCAGTTCTGACAACATGTTTTTGGAATTTCCTGTGGGGTCCCAGTTCTGGTAACATGTTTTGGGAATGTCCTGTTGTGTCCCAGTTCTGGACATATTTTGGAAATGTCCTGTGGTGTCCCAGTTATGGTCATGTTTTGGGAATGTCCTTTGAGGTCCCAGTTCTGGTCATGTTTTGGGAATGTCCTGTGGTGTCCCAGTTCTGGTCACATGTTTTGGGAATGTCCTGTGGTGTCCCAGTTCTGGTCACATATTTGGCATTGTCCTGTGGTTTCCCAGTTATGGTCACATAATTTAGGAATGTCCTGTGAGGTCCCAGTTCTGGTCACATGTTTTGGGAATGTCCTGTGGGGTCCCAGTTCTTGTCACATTTTTGGGGAATGTCCTGAGGTGTTCTGGTCACATGTTTTGGGAATGTCCTGTGGGGTCCCAGTTCTGGTAACATGTTTTGGGAATGTCCTGTGGTGTCCCAGTTCTGGTCATGTTTTTGGAATGTCATGTGGTTTCCCAGTTATGGTCACATGGTTTGGGAATGTCCTGTGGTGTTCCAGGTCTGGTCACATGTTTTGGGAATGTCCTGTGGTGTCCCAGTTCTGGACATATTTTGGGAATGTCCTGTGGTGTCCCAGTTATGGTCATGTTTTGGGAATGTCCTGTGAGGTCCCAGTTCTGGTCATGTTTTGGGAATGTCCTGTGGTGTCCCAGTTCTGGTAACATGTTTTGGGAATGTCCTGTGGGGTCCCAGTTCTGGTCATGTTTTGGGAATGTCCTGTAATTTCCCAGTTATGGTCACATGGTTTGGGAATGTACTGTGATGTCCCAGTCTGGTCACATGTTTTGGGAATGTCCTGTGGTGTCCCAGGTCTGGTCACATGTTTTGGGAATGTCCTGTGGTGTCCCAGTTCTGGTCACATGTTTTGGGAATGTCCTTTGGTGTCCCAGTTCTGGTCACATATTTGGGAATGTCCTGTGGTTTCCCAGTTATGGTCACATAATTTAGGAATGTCCTGTGAGGTTCCAGTTCTGGTCACATGTTTTGGGAATGTCATTTGGGGTCCCAGTTCTTGTCACATTTTTGGGGAATGTCCTGAGGTGTTCTGGTCACATGTTTTGGGAATGTCCTGTGGGGTCCCAGTTCTGGTAACATGTTTTGGAAATGTCCTGTGGTGTCCCAGTTCTGGTCATGTTTTGGGAATGTCCTGTGGTTTCCCAGTTATGGTCACATGGTTTGGGAATGTCCTGTGGTGTTCCAGGTCTGGTCACATGTTTTGGGAATGTGCTGTGGTGTCCCAGTTCTGGTCACATGTTTTGGGAATGTCCTGTGGTGTCCCAGTTCTGGTTACATTTTTGGGGAATGTCCTGAGGTGTTCTGGTCACATGTTTTGGGAATGTCCTGTGATGTTCCAGTCTGGTCACATGTTTTGGGAATGTCCTGTGGTGTCCCAGTTATGTTCACATGGTTTGGGACAATCCTGTGGGGTCCCAGTTATGGTCACATGTTTTGGGAATGTCCTGTGGTGTCCCATTTATGGTTACATGTTTTGGGAATGTCCTGTGATGTCCCAGTCTGGTCACATGTTTTGGGAATGTCCTGTGGTTTCCCGGTTCTGGCAACATGTTTTGGGAATGTCCTGTGGTGTCCCAGTTCTGGACATATTTTGGGAATGTCCTGTGGTTTCCCAGTTATGGTCATGTTTTGGGAATGTCCTGTGAGGTCCCAGTTCTGGTCATGTTTTGGGAATGTCCTGTGGTGTCCCAGTTCTGGTCATGTTTTGGGAATGTCCTGTGGTTTCCCAGTTATGGTCACATGGTTTGGGAATGTCCTGTGGGGTTCCAGTTCTGGTCTTGTTTTGGGAATGTCCTGTGGTGTCCCAGTTCTGGTCACATGTTTTGGGAATGTCCTGTGGTGTCCCAGTTCTGGTCACATGTTTTGGGAATGTCCTGTGGTGTCCCAGTTCTGGTCACATATTTGGGAATGTCCTGTGATGTCCCAGTCTGGTCACATGTTCTGGGAATGTCTTGTGGGGTTCCAGTTCTGGTCTTGTTTTGGGAATGTCCTGTGGTGTCCCAGTTCTGGTCACATGTTTTGGGAATGTCCTGTGGTGTCCCAGGTCTGGTCACATGTTTTGGGAATGTCCTGTGGTGTCCCAGTTCTGGTCACATGTTCTGGGAATGTCTTGTGGGGTTCCAGTTCTGGTCTTGTTTTGGGAATGTCCTGTGGTGTCCCAGTTCTGGTCACATGTTTTGGGAATGTCCTGTGGTGTCCCAGGTCTGGTCACATGTTTTGGGAATGTCCTGTGGTGTCCCAGTTCTGGTCACATGTTTTGGGAATGTCCTGTGGTGTCCCAGTTCTGGTCACATGTTCTGGGAATGTCTTGTGGGGTTCCAGTTCTGGTCTTGTTTTGGGAATGTCCTGTGGTGTCCCAGTTCTGGTCACATGTTTTGGGAATGTCCTGTGGTGTCCCAGGTCTGGTCACATATTTGGGAATGTCCTGTGATGTCCCAGTCTGGTCACATGTTCTGGGAATGTCTTGTGGGGTTCCAGTTCTGGTCTTGTTTTGGGAATGTCCTGTGGTGTCCCAGTTCTGGTCACATGTTTTGGGAATGTCCTGTGGTGTCCCAGGTCTGGTCACATGTTTTGGGAATGTCCTGTGGTGTCCCAGTTCTGGTCACATGTTTTGGGAATGTCCTGTGGTGTCCCAGTTCTGGTCACATATTTGGGAATGTCCTGTGGTTTCCCAGTTATGGTCACATAATTTAGGAATGTCCTGTGAGGTCCCAGTTCTGGTCACATGTTTTGGGAATGTCGTTTGGGGTCCCAGTTCTTGTCACATTTTTGGGGAATGTCCTGAGGTGTTCTGGTCACATGTTTTGGGAATGTCCTGTGGGGTCCCAGTTCTGGTAACATGTTTTGGAAATGTCCTGTGGTGTCCCAGTTCTGGTCATGTTTTGGGAATGTCCTGTGGTTTCCCAGTTATGGTCACATGGTTTGGGAATGTCCTGTGGTGTTCCAGGTCTGGTCACATGTTTTGGGAATGTGCTGTGGTGTCCCAGTTCTGGTCACATGTTTTGGGAATGTCCTGTGGTGTCCCAGTTCTGGTTACATTTTTGGGGAATGTCCTGAGGTGTTCTGGTCACATGTTTTGGGAATGTCCTGTGATGTTCCAGTCTGGTCACATGTTTTGGGAATGTCCTGTGGTGTCCCAGTTATGTTCACATGGTTTGGGACAATCCTGTGGGGTCCCAGTTATGGTCACATGTTTTGGGAATGTCCTGTGGTGTCCCATTTATGGTTACATGTTTTGGGAATGTCCTGTGATGTCCCAGTCTGGTCACATGTTTTGGGAATGTCCTGTGGTTTCCCAGTTCTGGCAACATGTTTTGGGAATGTCCTGTGGTGTCCCAGTTCTGGACATATTTTGGGAATGTCCTGTGGTTTCCCAGTTATGGTCATGTTTTGGGAATGTCCTGTGAGGTCCCATTTCTGGTCATGTTTTGGGAATGTCCTGTGGTGTCCCAGTTCTTGTCATGTTTTGGGAATGTCCTGTGGTTTCCCAGTTATGGTCACATGGTTTGGGAATGTCCTGTGGGGTTCCAGTTCTGGTCTTGTTTTGGGAATGTCCTGTGGTGTCCCAGTTCTGGTCACATGTTTTGGGAATGTCCTGTGGTGTCCCAGTTCTGGTCACATGTTTTGGGAATGTCCTGTGGTGTCCCAGTTCTGGTCACATGTTTGGGAATGTCCTGTGGTGTCCCAGTTCTGGTCACATATTTGGGAATGTCCTGTGATGTCCCAGTCTGGTCACATGTTCTGGGAATGTCTTGTGGGGTTCCAGTTCTGGTCTTGTTTTGGGAATGTCCTGTGGTGTCCCAGTTCTGGTCACATGTTTTGGGAATGTCCTGTGGTGTCCCAGGTCTGGTCACATGTTTTGGGAATGTCCTGTGGTGTCCCAGTTCTGGTCACATGTTTTGGGAATGTCCTGTGGTGTCCCAGTTCTGGTCACATATTTGGGAATGTCCTGTGGTTTCCCAGTTATGGTCACATAATTTAGGAATGTCCTGTGAGGTCCCAGTTCTGGTCACATGTTTTTGGAATGTCGTGTGGGGTCCCAGTTCTTGTCACATTTTTGGGGAATGTCCTGAGGTGTTCTGGTCACATGTTTTGGGAATGTCCTGTGGGGTCCTAGTTCTGGTAACATGTTTTGGGAATGTCCTGTGGTGTCCCAGTTCTGGTCATGTTTTGGGAATGTCCTGTGGTTTCCCAGTTATGGTCACATGTTTGGGGAATGTCCTCAAGTGTCCCAGTTCTGGTCACATTTTTGGGGAATGTCCTGAGGTGTTCTGGTCACATGTTTTGGGAATGTCCTGTGATGTTCCAGTCTGGTCACATGTTTTGGGAATGTCCTGTGGTGTCCCAGTTATGTTCACATGGTTTGGGACAATCCTGTGGGGTCCCAGTTATGGTCACATGTTTTGGGAATGTCCTGTGGTGTCCCATTTATGGTTACATGTTTTGGGAATGTCCTGTGATGTCCCAGTCTGGTCACATGTTTTGGGAATGTCCTGTGGTTTCCCAGTTCTGACAACATGTTTTTGGAATGTCCTGTGGTGTCCCAGTTCTGGACATATTTTGGGAATGTCCTGTGGTGTCCCAGTTATGGTCATGTTTTGGGAATGTCCTGTG
>NW_023493894.1:0-96912 GCF_013265735.2 Oncorhynchus mykiss | reverse complement strand
ACTAGACTGGTTCTCCCTCCTCTGGCTCTCTAATGTAGCTATAATAGACTGGTTCTCCCTCGTCCTCCTCTTTAATGTAGCTTTACTAGACTGGTTCTACATCCTCCTCTCTAATGTATCTATACTAGACTGGTTCTCCATCCTCCTCTTCTCTAATGTAGCTGTACTAGACAGGTTTTCCCTCCTCCTCTCTTATTTAGCTGTACTAGACATGTTCTCTCTCCTCCTCTTCTCTAATGTAGCTTTACTAGACTTGTCCTCACTCATCGTCCCTAATGTAGCATTACTAGACTGGTTCTCCCTCCTCCTCCTCTCTAATGTATGTATGCTTGACTGGTTCTCCCTCCTCCCCCTCCTCCTCTCTAATGTGTCTATACTAGACTGGTTCTCCCTCCTCCTCCTCTCTAATGTATCTATACTAGACTGGTTTTCCATCATCCTCTCTACTGTAGCTGTACTAGACTGTTTCTCCCTCCTCCTCCTCTCTAATGTATGTTAACTAGACTGGTTCTCCCTCCTCCTCTCTAATGTAGCTATACTAGACTGGTTCTCCCTCCTCCTCCTCTCTAATGTAGCTGTACAAGACTGGTTCTCCCTCCTCTGGCTCTCTAATGTAGCTATAGTAGACTGGTTCTCCCTCCTCCTCTCTCATGTAGCTGTACTAGACTGGTTCTACATCCTCCTCCTCTTTCTGTAGCTTTACTATACTGGTTCTCCCTCCTCCTCTCTAATGTAGCTGTACTAGACTGGTTCTCCCTCCTCTGGCTCTCTAATGTAGCTATAGTAGACTGGTTCTCCCTCCTCCTCTCTCATGTAGCTGTACTAGACTGGTTCTACATCCTCCTCCTCTCTAATGTATCTATACTAGACAGGTTTTCCCTCCTCCTCTCTTATTTAGCTGTACTAGACTGGTTCTCCCTCCTCTGGCTCTCTAATGTAGCTATAGTAGACTGGTTCTCCCTCCTCCTCTCTAATGTATCTATACTAGACAGGTTTTCCCTCCTCCTCTCTTATTTTGCTGTACTAGACATGTTCTCCCTCCTCCTCCTTTCTAATGCAGCTATTCTAGACTGGTTCTCCCTCCTCCTCCTCTCTAATGTATCTATACTAGACTGGTTTTCCATCCTCCTCTCTAATGTAGCTGTACTAGACTGGTTCTCCCTCCTCCTCTCTAATGTATCTCTGCTTGACTGGTTCTCCCTCCTCGTCCTCTCTAATGTATCTATACTAGACTGGTTCTCCCTCCTCCTCCTCTCTAATGTATCTATACTAGACTGGTTCTCCCTCCTCCTCCTCTCTAATGTAGCTGTACTAGACTGGTTCTCCCTCCTCCTCTTTAATGTAGCTGTACTAGACTGGTTCTCCCTCCTCCTCCTCTCTAATGCAGCTATTCTAGACTGGTTCTCCCTCCTCCTCTCTTATTTAGCTGTACTAGACTGGTTCTCCCTCCTCTGGCTCTCTAATGTAGCTATAGTAGACTGGTTCTCCCTCCTCCTCTCTCATGTAGCTGTACTAGACTGGTTCTACATCCTCCTCCTCTCTAATGTATCTATACTAGACAGGTTTTCCCTCCTCCTCTCTTATTTAGCTGTACTAGACTGGTTCTCCCTCCTCTGGCTCTCTAATGTAGCTATAGTAGACTGGTTCTCCCTCCTCCTCTCTCATGTAGCTGTACTAGACTGGTTCTACATCCTCCTCCTCTCTAATGTATCTATACTAGACAGGTTTTCCCTCCTCCTCTCTTATTTTGCTGTACTAGACTGGTTCTCCCTCCTCCTCTCTAATGTATCTCTGCTTGACTGGTTCTCCCTCCTCGTCCTCTCTAATGTATCTATACTAGACTGGTTCTCCCTCCTCCTCCTCTCTAATGTATCTATACTAGACTGGTTCTCCCTCCTCCTCCTCTCTAATGTAGCTGTACTAGACTGGTTCTCCCTCCTCCTCTTTAATGTAGCTGTACTAGACTGGTTCTCCCTCCTCCTCCTCTCTAATGTAGCTGTACTAGACTGGTTCTCCCTCCTCTCTAATGTAGCTATTCTAGACTGTTTCTCCCTCCTCCTCCGCTCTAATTTAGCTGTACAAGACTGCTTCTCCCTCCTCCTCCTTTCTAATGTATCCATGCTAGACTGGTTCTCCCTCCTCCTCTTTAATGTAGCTGTACTAGACTGGTTCTCCCTCCTCCTCCTCTCTAATGCAGCTATTCTATACTGGTTCTCCCTCCTCCTCTCTTATTTAGCTGTACTAGACTGGTTCTCCCTACTCTGGCTCTCTAATGTAGCTATAGTAGACTGGTTCTCCCTCCTCCTCTCTCATGTAGCTGTACTAGACTGGTTCTACATCCTCCTCCTCTCTAATGTATCTATACTAGACAGGTTTTCCCTCCTCCTCTCTTATTTTGCTGTACTAGACATGTTCTCCCTCCTCCTCCTCTCTAATGCAGCTATTCTGGACTGGTTCTCCCTCCTCCTCCTCTCTAATGTATCTATACTAGACTGGTTCTCCCTCCTCCTCTATAATGTAGCTATTCTAGACTGGTTCTCCCTCCTCCTCTCTAATGTATCTATACTAGACTGGTTCTCCCTCCTCCTCCTCTCTAATGTAGCTGTACTAGACTGGTTCTCCCTCCTCCTCCTCTCTAATGTAGCTATTCTAGACTGGTTCTCCCTCCTCCTCTCTAATGTATCTATACTAGACTGGTTCTCCCTCCTCCTCCTCTCTAATGTAGCTGTACTAGACTGGTTCTCCCTCCTCCTCTCTAATGTAGCTATTCTAGACTGTTTCTCCCTCCTCCTCCGCTCTAATGTAGCTGTACTAGACTGGTTCTCCCTCCTCCTCCTCTCTAATGCAGCTATTCTAGACTGGTTCTCCCTCCTCCTCTCGAATGTATCTATACTAGACTGGTTCTCCCTCCTCCTCCTCTCTAATGTATCTATACTAGACTGGTTTTCCATCATCCTCTCTACTGTAGCTGTACTAGACTGTTTCTCCCTCCTCCTCCTCTCTAATGTATGTTAACTAGACTGGTTCTCCCTCCTCCTCTCTAATGTAGCTATACTAGACTGGTTCTCCCTCCTCCTCCTCTCTAATGTAGCTGTACTAGACTGGTTCTCCCTCCTCTGGCTCTCTAATGTAGCTATAGTAGACTGGTTCTCCCTCCTCCTCTCTCATGTAGCTGTACTTGACTGGTTCTACATCCTCCTCCTCTCTAATGTATCTATACTAGACAGGTTTTCCCTCCTCCTCTCTTATTTAGCTGTACTAGACTGGTTCTCCCTCCTCCTCCTTTCTAATGCAGCTATTCTAGACTGGTTCTCCCTCCTCCTCCTCTCTAATGTATCTATACTAGACTGGTTTTCCATCCTCCTCTCTAATGTAGCTGTACTAGACTGGTTCTCCCTCCTCCTCTCTAATGTATCTCTGCTTGACTGGTTCTCCCTCCTCGTCCTCTCTAATGTATCTATACTAGACTGGTTCTCCCTCCTCCTCCTCTCTAATGTATCTATACTAGACTGGTTCTCCCTCCTCCTCCTCTCTAATGTAGCTGTACTAGACTGGTTCTCCCTCCTCCTCTTTAATGTAGCTGTACTAGACTGGTTCTCCCTCCTCCTCCTCTCTAATGTAGCTATTCTAGACTGGTTCTCCCTCCTCCTCTCTTATTTAGCTGTACTAGACTGGTTCTCCCTCCTCTGGCTCTCTAATGTAGCTATAGTAGACTGGTTCTCCCTCCTCCTCTCTCATGTAGCTGTACTAGACTGGTTCTACATCCTCCTCCTCTCTAATGTATCTATACTAGACAGGTTTTCCCTCCTCCTCTCTTATTTAGCTGTACTAGACTGGTTCTCCCTCCTCTGGCTCTCTAATGTAGCTATAGTAGACTGGTTCTCCCTCCTCCTCTCTCATGTAGCTGTACTAGACTGGTTCTACATCCTCCTCCTCTCTAATGTATCTATACTAGACAGGTTTTCCCTCCTCCTCTCTTATTTTGCTGTACTAGACATGTTCTCCCTCCTCCTCCTTTCTAATGCAGCTATTCTAGACTGGTTCTCCCTCCTCCTCCTCTCTAATGTATCTATACTAGACTGGTTTTCCATCCTCCTCTCTAATGTAGCTGCACTAGACTGGTTCTCCCTCCTCCTCTCTAATGTATCTCTGCTTGACTGGTTCTCCCTCCTCGTCCTCTCTAATGTATCTATACTAGACTGGTTCTCCCTCCTCCTCCTCTCTAATGTATCTATACTAGACTGGTTCTCCCTCCTCCTCCTCTCTAATGTAGCTGTACTAGACTGGTTCTCCCTCCTCCTCTCTAATGTATCTCTGCTTGACTGGTTCTCCCTCCTCTGGCTCTATAATGTAGCTATAGTAGACTGGTTCTCCCTCCTCCTCTCTCATGTAGCTGTACTAGACTGGTTCTACATCCTCCTCCTCTCTAATGTATCTATACTAGACAGGTTTTCCCTCCTCCTCTCTTATTTTGCTGTACTAGACATGTTCTCCCTCCTCCTCCTCTCTAATGCAGCTATTCTGGACTGGTTCTCCCTCCTCCTCCTCTCTAATGTATCTATACTAGACTGGTTTTCCATCCTCCTCTCTAATGTAGCTGTACTAGACTGGTTCTCCCTCCTCCTCCTCTCTAATGTAGCTGTACTAGACTGGTTCTCCCTCCTCTCTAATGTAGCTATTCTAGACTGCTTCTCCCTCCTCCTCCTTTCTAATGTATCCATGCTAGACTGGTTCTCCCTCCTCCTCTTTAATGTAGCTGTACTAGACTGGTTCTCCCTCCTCCTCCTCTCTAATGCAGCTATTCTATACTGGTTCTCCCTCCTCCTCTCTTATTTAGCTGTACTAGACTGGTTCTCCCTACTCTGGCTCTCTAATGTAGCTATAGTAGACTGGTTCTCCCTCCTCCTCTCTCATGTAGCTGTACTAGACTGGTTCTACATCCTCCTCCTCTCTAATGTATCTATACTAGACAGGTTTTCCCTCCTCCTCTCTTATTTTGCTGTACTAGACATGTTCTCCCTCCTCCTCCTCTCTAATGCAGCTATTCTGGACTGGTTCTCCCTCCTCCTCCTCTCTAATGTATCTATACTAGACTGGTTCTCCCTCCTCCTCTATAATGTAGCTATTCTAGACTGGTTCTCCCTCCTCCTCTCTAATGTATCTATACTAGACTGGTTCTCCCTCCTCCTCCTCTCTAATGTAGCTGTACTAGACTGGTTCTCCCTCCTCCTCCTCTCTAATGTAGCTATTCTAGACTGGTTCTCCCTCCTCCTCTCTAATGTATCTATACTAGACTGGTTCTCCCTCCTCCTCCTCTCTAATGTAGCTGTACTAGACTGGTTCTCCTTCCTCCTCTCTAATGTAGCTGTACTAGACTGGTTCTCCCTCCTCCTCTTTAATGTAGCTGTACTAGACTGGTTCTCCCTCCTCCTCCTCTCTAATGTAGCTATTCTAGACTGGTTCTCCCTCCTCCTCTCTTATTTAGCTGTACTAGACTGGTTCTCCCTCCTCTGGCTCTCTAATGTAGCTATAGTAGACTGGTTCTCCCTCCTCCTCTCTCATGTAGCTGTACTAGACTGGTTCTACATCCTCCTCCTCTCTAATGTATCTATACTAGACAGGTTTTCCCTCCTCCTCTCTTATTTAGCTGTACTAGACTGGTTCTCCCTCCTCTGGCTCTCTAATGTAGCTATAGTAGACTGGTTCTCCCTCCTCCTCTCTCATGTAGCTGTACTAGACTGGTTCTACATCCTCCTCCTCTCTAATGTATCTATACTAGACAGGTTTTCCCTCCTCCTCTCTTATTTTGCTGTACTAGACATGTTCTCCCTCCTCCTCCTTTCTAATGCAGCTATTCTAGACTGGTTCTCCCTCCTCCTCCTCTCTAATGTATCTATACTAGACTGGTTTTCCATCCTCCTCTCTAATGTAGCTGCACTAGACTGGTTCTCCCTCCTCCTCTCTAATGTATCTCTGCTTGACTGGTTCTCCCTCCTCGTCCTCTCTAATGTATCTATACTAGACTGGTTCTCCCTCCTCCTCCTCTCTAATGTATCTATACTAGACTGGTTCTCCCTCCTCCTCCTCTCTAATGTAGCTGTACTAGACTGGTTCTCCCTCCTCCTCTCTAATGTATCTCTGCTTGACTGGTTCTCCCTCCTCTGGCTCTCTAATGTAGCTATAGTAGACTGGTTCTCCCTCCTCCTCTCTCATGTAGCTGTACTAGACTGGTTCTACATCCTCCTCCTCTCTAATGTATCTATACTAGACAGGTTTTCCCTCCTCCTCTCTTATTTTGCTGTACTAGACATGTTCTCCCTCCTCCTCCTCTCTAATGCAGCTATTCTGGACTGGTTCTCCCTCCTCCTCCTCTCTAATGTATCTATACTAGACTGGTTTTCCATCCTCCTCTCTAATGTAGCTGTACTAGACTGGTTCTCCCTCCTCCTCCTCTCTAATGTAGCTGTACTAGACTGGTTCTCCCTCCTCTCTAATGTAGCTATTCTAGACTGCTTCTCCCTCCTCCTCCTTTCTAATGTATCCATGCTAGACTGGTTCTCCCTCCTCCTCTTTAATGTAGCTGTACTAGACTGGTTCTCCCTCCTCCTCCTCTCTAATGCAGCTATTCTATACTGGTTCTCCCTCCTCCTCTCTTATTTAGCTGTACTAGACTGGTTCTCCCTACTCTGGCTCTCTAATGTAGCTATAGTAGACTGGTTCTCCCTCCTCCTCTCTCATGTAGCTGTACTAGACTGGTTCTACATCCTCCTCCTCTCTAATGTATCTATACTAGACAGGTTTTCCCTCCTCCTCTCTTATTTTGCTGTACTAGACATGTTCTCCCTCCTCCTCCTCTCTAATGCAGCTATTCTGGACTGGTTCTCCCTCCTCCTCCTCTCTAATGTATCTATACTAGACTGGTTCTCCCTCCTCCTCTATAATGTAGCTATTCTAGACTGGTTCTCCCTCCTCCTCTCTAATGTATCTATACTAGACTGGTTCTCCCTCCTCCTCCTCTCTAATGTAGCTGTACTAGACTGGTTCTCCCTCCTCCTCCTCTCTAATGTAGCTATTCTAGACTGGTTCTCCCTCCTCCTCTCTAATGTATCTATACTAGACTGGTTCTCCCTCCTCCTCCTCTCTAATGTAGCTGTACTAGACTGGTTCTCCCTCCTCCTCTCTAATGTAGCTATTCTAGACTGTTTCTCCCTCCTCCTCCGCTCTAATGTAGCTGTACTAGACTGGTTCTCCCTCCTCCTCCTCTCTAATGCAGCTATTCTAGACTGGTTCTCCCTCCTCCTCTCGAATGTATCTATACTAGACTGGTTCTACATCCTCCTCCTCTCTAATGTATCTATACTAGACAGGTTTTCCCTCCTCCTCTCTTATTTTGCTGTACTAGACATGTTCTCCCTCCTCCTCCTCTCTAATGTATCTATACTAGACTGGTTTTCCATCATCCTCTCTAATGTAGCTATACTAGACTGGTTCTCCCTCCTCCTCCTCTCTAATGTAGCTGTACTAGACTGTTTCTCCCTCCTCCTCCTCTCTAATGTATGTTAACTAGACTGGTTCTCCCTCCTCCTCTCTAATGTAGCTATACTAGACTGGTTCTCCCTCCTCCTCCTCTCTAATGTAGCTGTACTAGACTGGTTCTCCCTCCTCTGGCTCTCTAATGTAGCTATAGTAGACTGGTTCTCCCTCCTCCTCTCTCATGTAGCTGTACTTGACTGGTTCTACATCCTCCTCCTCTCTAATGTATCTATACTAGACAGGTTTTCCCTCCTCCTCTCTTATTTAGCTGTACTAGACTGGTTCTCCCTCCTCTGGCTCTCTAATGTAGCTATAGTAGACTGGTTCTCCCTCCTCCTCTCTCATGTAGCTGTACTAGACTGGTTCTACATCCTCCTCCTCTCTAATGTATCTATACTAGACAGGTTTTCCCTCCTCCTCTCTTATTTTGCTGTACTAGACATGTTCTCCCTCCTCCTCCTTTCTAATGCAGCTATTCTAGACTGGTTCTCCCTCCTCCTCCTCTCTAATGTATCTATACTAGACTGGTTTTCCATCCTCCTCTCTAATGTAGCTGTACTAGACTGGTTCTCCCTCCTCCTCTCTAATGTATCTCTGCTTGACTGGTTCTCCCTCCTCGTCCTCTCTAATGTATCTATACTAGACTGGTTCTCCCTCCTCCTCCTCTCTAATGTATCTATACTAGACTGGTTCTCCCTCCTCCTCCTCTCTAATGTAGCTGTACTAGACTGGTTCTCCCTCCTCCTCTTTAATGTAGCTGTACTAGACTGGTTCTCCCTCCTCCTCCTCTCTAATGTAGCTATTCTAGACTGGTTCTCCCTCCTCCTCTCTTATTTAGCTGTACTAGACTGGTTCTCCCTCCTCTGGCTCTCTAATGTAGCTATAGTAGACTGGTTCTCCCTCCTCCTCTCTCATGTAGCTGTACTAGACTGGTTCTACATCCTCCTCCTCTCTAATGTATCTATACTAGACAGGTTTTCCCTCCTCCTCTCTTATTTAGCTGTACTAGACTGGTTTCCCCTCCTCTGGCTCTCTAATGTAGCTATAGTAGACTGGTTCTCCCTCCTCCTCTCTCATGTAGCTGTACTAGACTGGTTCTACATCCTCCTCCTCTCTAATGTATCTATACTAGACAGGTTTTCCCTCCTCCTCTCTTATTTTGCTGTACTAGACATGTTCTCCCTCCTCCTCCTTTCTAATGCAGCTATTCTAGACTGGTTCTCCCTCCTCCTCCTCTCTAATGTATCTATACTAGACTGGTTTTCCATCCTCCTTTCTAATGTAGCTGTACTAGACTGGTTCTCCCTCCTCCTCTCTAATGTATCTCTGCTTGACTGGTTCTCCCTCCTCGTCCTCTCTAATGTATCTATACTATACTGGTTCTCCCTCCTCCTCCTCTCTAATGTATCTATACTAGACTGGTTCTCCCTCCTCCTCCTCTCTAATGTAGCTGTACTAGACTGGTTCTCCCTCCTCCTCTCTAATGTATCTCTGCTTGACTGGTTCTCCCTCCTCGTCCTCTCTAATGTATCTATACTAGACTGGTTCTCCCTCCTCCTCCTCTCTAATGTATCTATACTAGACTGGTTCTCCCTCCTCCTCCTCTTTAATGTAGCTGTACTAGACTGGTTCTCCCTCCTCCTCCTCTCTAATGCAGCTATTCTAGACTGGTTCTCCCTCCTCCTCTCTTATTTAGCTGTACTAGACTGGTTCTCCCTCCTCTGGCTCTCTAATGTAGCTATAGTAGACTGGTTCTCCCTCCTCCTCTCTAATGTATCTATACTAGACTGGTTCTCCCTCCTCCTCCTCTCTAATGTAGCTGTACTAGACTGGTTCTCCCTCCTCCTCTTTAATGTATCTATACTAGACTGGTTTTCCCTCCTCCTCCTCTCTAATGTAGCTATTCTAGACTGTTTCTCCCTCCTCCTCCTCTCTAATATAGCTGTACAAGACTGGTTCTCCCTCCTCCTCCTCTCCAATGTATCTATGCTAGACTGGTTCTCCCTCCCTCTCCTCTTTAGTGTAGCTTTACTAGACTGGTTCACCCTCCTCCTCTCTAATGTAAATATACTAGACGGGTTCCCCCTCTCCTCTTTAATGTAGCTGTACTATACTTTTTCTCCCTCCTCTGGCTCTCTAATGTAGCTATAATAGACTGGTTCTCCCTCGTCCTCCTCTTTAACGTAGCTTTACTAGACTGGTTCTACATCCTCCTCTCTAATGTATCTATACTAGACTGGTTCTCCATCCTCCTCTTCTCTAATGTAGCTGTACTAGACAGGTTTTCCCTCCTCCTCTCTTATTTAGCTGTACTAGACATGTTCTCCCTCCTCCTCTTCTCTAATGTAGCTTTACTAGATTGGTCCTCACTCATCCTCTCTAATGTAGCATTACTAGACTGGTTCTCCCTCCTCCTCCTCTCTAATGCATGTATGCTTGACTGGTTCTCCCTCCTCCTCTCAAATGTAGCTATTCAAGACTGGTTCTCCCTCCTCCCCCTCCTCTTCTCTAATGTGTCTATACTAGACTGGTTCTCCCTCCTCCTCCTCTCTAATGTATCTATACTAGTCTGGTTTTCCATCATCCTCTCTAATGTAGCTGTACTAGACTGTTTCTCCCTCCTCCTCCTCTCTAATGTATTTTTACTAGACTGGTTCTCCCTCCTCCTCTCTAATGTAGCTATACTAGACTGGTTCTCCCTCCTCCTCCTCTCTAATGTAGCTGTAAAAGACTGGTTCTCCCTCCTCCTTCTATCTAACGTATCTATGCTAGACTGGTTCTCCCTCCTCCTCCGCTCTAATGTAGCTGTACAAGACTGGTTCTCCCTCCTCCTCCTCTCTAATGTATCCATGCTAGACTGGTTCTCCCTCCCTCTCCTCTTTAATGTAGCTTTACTAGACTGGTTCTCCCTCCCTCTCCTCTTTAATGTAGCTTTACTAGACTGGTTCGCCCTCCTCCTCTCGAATGTAGATATACTAGACGGGTTCCCCCTCTCCTCTTTAATGTAGCTGTACTAGACTGGTTCTCCCTCCTCTGGCTCTCTAATGTAGCTATAATAGACTGGTACTCCCTCGTCCTCCTCTTTAATGTAGCTTTACTAGACTGGTTCGACATCCTCCTCTCTAATGTATCTATACCAGACTGGTTCTCCATCCTCCTCTTCTCTAATGTAGCTTTACTAGACTGGTTCTCCCTCCTCCTCCTCTCTAATGTATGTATGCTTGACTGGTTCTCCCTCCTCCTCTCAAATGTAGCTATTCAAGACTGGTTCTCCCACCTCCCCCTCCTCCTCCCTAATGTGTCTATACTAGACTGGTTCTCCCTCCTCCTCCTCTCTAATGTATCTATACTAGACTGGTTTTCCATCATCCTCTCTAATGTAGCTGTACTAGACTGTTTCTCCCTCCTCCTCCTCTCCAATGTATTTTTACTAGACTGGTTCTCCCTCCTCCTCCTCTCTAATGTAGCTGTACAAGACTGGTTCTCCCTCCTCCTCCGCTCTAATGTATCCATGCTAGACTGGTTCTCCCTCCCTCTCCTCTTTAATGTAGCTTTACTAGACTGGTTCGCCCCCCTCCTCTCTAATGTAGATATACTAGACTGGTTCTCCCTCCTCCTCTCTAATGTAGCTGTACTAGACTGGTTCTCCCTCCTCTGGCTCTCTAATGTAGCTATAGTAGACTGGTTCTCCCTCCTCCTCTCTCATGTAGCTGTACTAGACTGGTTCTACATCCTCCTCTCTAATGTATCTATACTAGACTGGTTCTCCATCCTCCTCCTCTCTAATGTATCTATACTAGACAGGTTTTCCCGCCTCCTCTCTTATTTAGCTGTACTAGACATGTTCTCCCTCCTCCTCCTCTCTAATGTAGCTTTACTAGACTTGTTCTCACTCCTCCTCTCTAATGTAGCATTACTGGACTGGTTATCCCTCCTCCTCTCTAATGTATCTATACTACATGTTCTCCCTCCTCCTCCTCTCTAATGTAGCTATAGTAGACTGGTTCTACCTCCTCCTCTCTAATGTAGCTGTACTAGACTGTTTCTCCCTCCTCTGGCTCTCTAATGTAGCTATAGTAGACTGGTTCTACCTCCTCCTCTCTTATGTAGCTATAATAGACTGGTTCTCGCTCGTCCTCCTCTTTAATGTAGCTTTACTAGACTGGTTCTACATCCTCCTCTCTAATGTATCTATACTAGACTGGTTCTCCATCCTCCTCCTCTCTAATGTATCTATACTAGACAGGTTTTCCCTCCTCCTCTCTTATTTAGCTGTACTAGACATGTTCTCCCTCCTCCTCCTCTCTAATGTAGCTTTACTAGACTTGTTCTCACTCCTCCTCTCTAATGTAGCATTACTGGACTGGTTATCCCTCCTCCTCTCTAATGTATCTATACTAGACTGGTTCTCCCTCCTCCTCCTCCTCTCTAATGTATCTATACTAGACTTGTTCTCCCTCCTCCTCCTCCTCTCTAATGTATCTATACTACACTTGTTCTCCCTCCTCCTCCTCTCTAATGTAGCTGTACTAGACTGGTTCTCCATCCTCCTACTCTCTAATGTATCTATGCTTGACTTGTTCTCCCTCCTCCTCCTTTCTAATGTATCTATACTACACTATACTCCTCTCTAATGTTCTCCCTCCTCCTCCTCTCTAATGTAGCTATACTAGACTGGTTTTCCCTTCTCCTCCTCTATAATGTAGCTATAGTAGACTGGTTCTCCCTCCTCCTCCTCTGTAATGTAGCTATACTAGACTGGTTCTCCCTCCTCCTCCTCTCTAATGTAGCTGTACTAGACAGGTCCTCCCTCCTCCTCCTCTATAATGTAGCTACACTATACTGGTTCCCCCTCCTCCTCCTCTCTAATGTATCTATACTAGACTGGTTTTCCCTCCTCCGCCTCTTTAATGTAGCTGTACTAGACTGGTTCTCCCTCTTCCTCCTCTCTAATGTAGCTATACTAGACTGGTTCTCCCTCCTACTCCTCTCTAATGTAGCTATACTAGACTGGTTTTCCCTCCTCCTCCTCTATAATGTAGCTACACTAGACTGGTTCTCCCTCCTCCTCCTCTCTAATGTAGCTGTACTAGACAGGTTCTCCCTCCTCCTCCTCTATAATGTAGCTACACTAGACTGGTTCCCCCTCCTCCTCCTCTATAATGTAGCTATACTAGACTGGTTCTCCCTCCTCCTCTTTAATGTAGATGTACTAGACTGGTTCTCCCTCCTCCTTTCTAATGTAGCTATTCTAGACTGGTTCTCACTCCTCCTCCTCTCTAATGTATCTATACTAGACTGGTTCTCCCTCCTCCTCCTCTCTAATGTATCTATACTAGACTGGTTTTCCCTCCTCCGCCTCTAATGTAGCTGTACTAGACTGGTTCTCCCTCCTCCTCCTCTCTAATGTAACTGTACTAGACTTGTTATCCCTCCTCCTCCTCTCTAATGTAGCTATACTAGACTGGTTATCCCTCCTCCTCCTCTCTAATTTAGCTGTACTAGACTGGTTCTCCCTCCTCCTCCTCACTAATGTAGCTATACTAGACTGAGTCTCCCTCCTCCTCCTCTCTAATGTAGCTATAGTAGACTGGTTCTACCTCCTCCTCTCTTATGTAGCTATAATAGACTGGTTCTCGCTCGTCCTCCTCTTTAATGTAGCTTTACTAGACTGGTTCTACATCCTCCTCTCTAATGTATCTATACTAGACTGGTTCTCCATCCTCCTCCTCTCTAATGTATCTATACTAGACAGGTTTTCCCTCCTCCTCTCTTATTTAGCTGTACTAGACATGTTCTCCCTCCTCCTCCTCTCTAATGTAGCTTTACTAGACTTGTTCTCACTCCTCCTCTCTAATGTAGCATTACTGGACTGGTTATCCCTCCTCCTCTCTAATGTATCTATACTAGACTGGTTCTCCCTCCTCCTCCTCCTCTCTAATGTATCTATACTACACTTGTTCTCCCTCCTCCTCCTCCTCTCTAATGTATCTATACTACACTTGTTCTCCCTCCTCCTCCTCTCTAATGTAGCTGTACTAGACTGGTTCTCCATCCTCCTACTCTCTAATGTATCTATGCTTGACTGGTTCTCCCTCCTCCTCCTTTCTAATGTATCTATACTACACTATACTCCTCTCTAATGTTCTCCCTCCTCCTCCTCTCTAATGTAGCTATACTAGACTGGTTTTCCCTTCTCCTCCTCTATAATGTAGCTATAGTAGACTGGTTCTCACTCCTCCTCCTCTCTAATGTATCTATACTAGACTGGTTCTCCCTCCTCCTCCTCTCTAATGTATCTATACTAGACTGGTTTTCCCTCCTCCGCCTCTAATGTAGCTGTACTAGACTGGTTCTCCCTCCTCCTCCTCTCTAATGTAACTGTACTAGACTTGTTCTCCCTCCTCCTCCTCTCTAATGTAGCTATACTAGACTGGTTATCCCTCCTCCTCCTCTCTAATTTAGCTGTACTAGACTGGTTCTCCCTCCTCCTCCTCACTAATGTAGCTATACTAGCCTGAGTCTCCCTCCTCCTCCTCTCTAATGTAGCTATACTAGACTGGTTCTCCCTCCTCCTCCTCTATAATGTAGCTGCTCTAGACTGTTTCTCCCTCTTCCTCCTCTCTAACGTAGCTGCACTAGACAGGTTCTCCCTCCTCTTCTGTAATGTAGCTGTACTAGACTGGTTCTCCCTCCCCCTCCTCTCTAATGTAACTGTACTTGACTGGTTCTCCCTCCTCCTCCTCTCTAATGTATCTATACTATACTGGTTCTCCCTCCTCCTCCTCTCTAATGCATCTATACTAGACTGGTTTTCCCTCCTCCTCCACTCTAATGTAGCTGTACTAGACTGGTTCTCCCTTCTCCTCCTCTCTAATGTATCTATACTAGACTGGTTTTCCCTCCTCCTCCACTCTAATGTAGCTGTACCAGACTGGTTCTCACTCCTCCTCCTCTATAATGTAGATATACTAGACTGGTTGTCCCTCCTCTTCCTCTATAATGTAGCTATACTAGACTTGTTCTCCCTCCTCCTCCTCTCTAATGTAGCTATACTAGCCTGGTTCTCCCTCCTCCTCCTCTCTAATGTAGCTATAATAGACTGGTTCTCCCTCCTCCTCCTCTCTAATTTAGCTGTACTAGACTGGTTCTCTCTCCTCCTCCTCTCTAATTTAGCTGTACTAGACTGGTTCTCCCTCCTCCTTCTCACTAATGTAGCTATACTAGACTGGTTCTCCCTCCTCCTCCTCTATAATGTAGCTATACTAGACTGGTTCACCCTCCCCCTACTCTGTAATGTAGCTGTACTAGACTGTTTCTCCCTCCTCCTCCTCTCTAATGTAGCTGTACTAGACAGGTTATCCCTCCTACTCTGTAATGTAGCTGTACTAGACTGCTTCTCCCTTCTCCTCCTCTCTAATGTAGCTATATTAGACTGGTTCTCCCTCATCCTCCTCTATAATGTAGCTATACTAGACTGAGTCTCCCTCCTCCTCCTCTCTAATGTAGCTATACTAGACTGGTTCTCCCTCCTCCTCCTCTATAATGTAGCTGCTCTAGACTGTTTCTCCCTCTTCCTCCTCTCTAACGTAGCTGCACTAGACAGGTTCTCCCTCCTCTTCTGTAATGTAGCTGTACTAGACTGGTTCTCCCTCCCCCTCCTCTCTAATGTAACTGTACTTGACTGGTTCTCCCTCCTCCTCCTCTCTAATGTATCTATACTATACTGGTTCTCCCTCCTCCTCCTCTCTAATGCATCTATACTAGACTGTTTTTCCCTCCTCCTCCACTCTAATGTAGCTGTACTAGACTGGTTCTCCCTTCTCCTCCTCTCTAATGTATCTATACTAGACTGGTTTTCCCTCCTCCTCCACTCTAATGTAGCTGTACTAGACTGGTTCTCACTCCTCCTCTATAATGTAGATATACTAGACTGGTTGTCCCTCCTCTTCCTCTATAATGTAGCTATACTAGACTTGTTCTCCCTCCTCCTCCTCTCTAATGTAGCTATACTAGCCTGGTTCTCCCTCCTCCTCCTCTCTAATGTAGCTATAATAGACTGGTTCTCCCTCCTCCTCCTCTCTAATTTAGCTGTACTAGACTGGTTCTCCCTCCTCCTCCTCTCTGATTTAGCTGTACTAGACTGGTTCTCCCTCCTCCTTCTCACTAATGTAGCTATACTAGACTGGTTCTCCCTCCTCCTCCTCTATAATGTAGCTATACTAGACTGGTTCACCCTCCCCCTACTCTGTAATGTAGCTGTACTAGACTGTTTCTCCCTCCTCCTCCTCTCTAATGTAGCTGTACTAGACAGGTTATCCCTCCTACTCTGTAATGTAGCTGTACTAGACTGCTTCTCCCTTCTCCTCCTCTCTAATGTAGCTATATTAGACTGGTTCTCCCTCATCCTCCTCTATAATGTAGCTATACTAGACTGGTTGTCCCTCCTACTCTGTAATGTAGCTGTACTAGACTGCTTCTCCCTTCTCCTCCTCTCTAATGTAGCTATATTAGACTGGTTCTCCCTCATCCGCCTCTTTAATGTAGCTGTACTAGACTGGTTCTCCCTCCTCCTCCTCTCTAATGTAGCTATACTAGACTGGTTCTCCCTCCTCCTCCTCTCTAACGTAGCTATACTAGACTGGTTTTCCCTCCTCCTCCTCTATAATGTAGCTACACTAGACTGGTTCCCCCTCCTCCTCCTCTATAATGTAGCTGTACTAGACAGGTTCTCCCTCCCCCTCCTCTATAATGTAGTTACACTAGACTGGTTCCCCCTCCTCCTCCTCTATAATGTAGCTATACTAGACTGGTTCTCCCTCCTCCTCTTTAATGTAGCTGTACTAGACTGGTTCTCCCTCCTCCTCTCTAATGTAGCTATTCTAGACTGGTTCTCCCTCCTCCTCCTCTCTAATGTATCTATACTAGACTGGTTCTCCCTCCTCCGCCTCTCTAATGTATCTATACTAGACTGGTTTTCCCTCCTCCACCTCTAATGTAGCTGTACTAGACTGGTTCTCCCTCCTCCTCCTCTCTAATGTAGCTGTACTAGACTGGTTCTCCCTCCTCCTCTCTAATGTAGCTATACTAGACTGGTTCTCCCTCCTCCTCCTCTCTAATTTAGCTGTACTAGACTGGTTCTCCCTCCTCCTCCTCACTGATGTAGCTATACTATACTGAGTCTCCCTCCTCCTCCTCTCTAATGTAGCTATACTAGACTGGTTCTCCCTCCTCCTCCTCTATAATGTAGCTATATTAGACTGGTTCTCCCTCCCCCTCCTCTGTAATGTAGCTGTACTAGACTGCTTCTCCCTTCTCCTCCTCTCTAATGTAGCTATATTAGACTGGTTCTCCCTCATCCTCCTCTATAATGTAGCTATACTAGACTGGTTGTCCCTCCTACTCCTCTCTAATGTAGCTATACTAGACTGGTTCTCCCTCCTCCTCCTCTCTAATGTAGCTATACTAGACTGGTTTTCCCTCCTCCTCCTCTATAATGTAGCTACACTAGACTGGTTCCCCCTCCTCCTCCTCTATAATGTAGCTGTACTAGACAGGTTCTCCCTCCTCCTCCTCTATAATGTAGCTACACTAGACTGGTTCCCCCTCCTCCTCCTCTATAATGTAGCTATACTAGACTGGTTCTCCCTCCTCCTCTTTAATGTAGCTGTACTAGACTGGTTCTCCCTCCTCCTCTCTAATGTAGCTATTCTAGACTGGTTCTCCCTCCTCCTCCTCTCTAATGTATCTATACTAGACTGGTTCTCCCTCCTCCGCCTCTCTAATGTATCTATACTAGACTGGTTTTCCCTCCTCCACCTCTAATGTAGCTGTACTAGACTGGTTCTCCCTCCTCCTCCTCTCTAACGTAGCTGTACAAGACAGGTTCTCCCTCCTCTTCTGTAATGTAGCTGTACTAGACTGGTTCTCCCTCCCCCTCCTCTCTAATGTAACTGTACTTGACGGGTTCTCCCTCCTCCTCCTCACTAATGTAGCTATACTAGACTGAGTCTCCTTCCTCCTCCTCTCTAATGTATCTATACTAGACTGGTTCTCCATCCTCATCTCTAATGTACTTATTCTAGACTGGTTCTCCCTCCTCCTCCTCTCTAATGTATCTATACTAGACTGGTTCTCCCTCCTCCTCCTCTCTAATGTATCTATACTAGACTGGTTTTCCCTCCTTCTCCACTCTAATGTAGCTGTACTAGACTGGTTCTCCCTCGTCCTCCTCTCTAATGTATCTATACTAGACTGGTTTTTCCTCCTCCTCCACTCTAATGTAGCTGTACTAGACTGGTTCTCCCTCCTCCTCCTCTATAATGTAGCTATGCTAGACTGGTTCTCCCCCCTCCTCCTCTCTAATGTAGCTATACTGGCCTGGTTCTCCCTCCTCCTCCTCTCTAATGTAGCTATACTAGACTGGTTCTCCCTCCTCCTCCTCTCTAATTTAGCTGTACTAGACTGGTTCTCCCTCCTCCTTCTCACTAATATAGCTATACTAGACTGGTTCTCCCTCCTCCTCCTCTATAATGTAGCTATACTAGACTGGTTCTCCCTCCTCGTCCTCTATAATTTAGCTATATTAGACTTGTTCTCCCTCCTCCTCTCTAATGTAGCTATTCTAGAGTGGTTCTCCCTCCTCCTCCTCTCTAATGTATCTATACTAGACTGGTTCTCCCTCCTCCTCTCTAATGTAGCTATACTAGACTGGTTCTCCCTCCTCCTCCTCTCTAATTTAGCTGTACTAGACTGGTTCTCCCTCCTCCTTCTCACTAATGTAGCTATACTAGACTGGTTCTCCCTCCTCCTCCTCTATAATGTAGCTATACTAGGCTGGTTCTCCCTCCTCGTCCTCTATAATTTAGCTATATTAGACTGGTTCACCCTCCCCCTACTCTGTAATGTAGCTGTACTAGACTGTTTCTCCCTCCTCCTCCTCTCTAATGTAGCTGTACTAGACAGGTTATCCCTCCTCCGCCTCTTTAATGTAGCTGTACTAGACTGGTTCTCCCTTCTCCTCCTCACTAATGTAGCTATACTAGACTGGTTCTCCCTCCTCCTCCTCTATAATGTAGCTATACTAGAATGGTTCTCACTCCTCCTCCTCTCCAATGTATCTATATTAGACTGGTTCTCCCTCCTCCTCCTCTATAATGTAGCTACACTAGACTGGTTCCCCCTCCTCCTCCTCTATAATGTAGCTATACTAGACTGGTTCTCCCTCCTCGTCTTTAATGTAGCTTTACTAGACTGGTTCTCCCTCCTCCTCTCTAATGTAGCTATTCTAGACTGGTTCTCCCTCCTCCGCCTCTAATGTAGCTGTACTAGACTGGTTCTCCCTCCTCCCCCTCTCTAATGTAGCTGTACTAGACTGGTTCTCCCTCCTCCTCCTCACTAATGTAGCTATACTAGACTGAGTCTCCCTCCTCCTCCTATTTAATGTAGCTATACTAGACTGGTTCTCCCTCCTCCTACTCTATAATGCAGCATACTAGACTGGTTCTCCCTCCCCCTCCTCTGTAATGTAGCTGTACTAGACTGTTTCACCCTCCTCCTCCTCTCTAATGTAGCAGTCCTAGACAGGTTCTTCCTCCTCCTCTGTAATGTAGCTGTACTAGACTGGTTCTCCATCCTCATCTCTAATGTACTTGTTCTAGACTGGTTCTCCCTCCTCCTCCTCTCTAATGTATCTATACTAGACTGGTTCTCCCTCCTCCTCCTCTCTAATGTATCTATACTAGACTGGTTCTCCCTCCTCCTCCTCTCTAATGTATCTATACTAGACTGGTTTTCCCTCCTCCTCCACTCTAATGTAGCTGTACTAGACTGGTTCTCCCTCGTCCTCCTCTCTAATGTATCTATACTAGACTGGTTTTCCCTCCTCCTCCTCTCTAATGTATCTATACTAGACTGGTTCTCCCTCCTCCGCCTCTCTAATGTATCTATACTAGACTGGTTTTCCCTCCTCCACCTCTAATGTAGCTGTACTAGACTGGTTCTCCCTCCTCCTCCTCTCTAATGTAGCTGTACTAGACTGGTTCTCCCTCCTCCTCTCTAATGTAGCTATACTAGACTGGTTCTCCCTCCTCCTCCTCTCTAATTTAGCTGTACTAGACTGGTTCTCCCTCCTCCTCCTCACTGATGTAGCTATACTATACTGAGTCTCCCTCCTCCTCCTCTCTAATGTAGCTATATTAGACTGGTTCTCCCTCCTCCTCCTCACTAATGTAGCTATACTAGACTGAGTCTCCTTCCTCCTCCTCTCTAATGTATATATACTAGACTGGTTCTCCATCCTCATCTCTAATGTACTTATTCTAGACTGGTTCTCCCTCCTCCTCCTCTCTAATGTATCTATACTAGACTGGTTCTCCCTCCTCTTCCTCTCTAATGTATCTATACTAGACTGGTTTTCCCTCCTTCTCCACTCTAATGTAGCTGTACTAGACTGGTTCTCCCTCGTCCTCCTCTCTAATGTATCTATACTAGACTGGTTTTTCCTCCTCCTCCACTCTTTTGTAGCTGTACTAGACTGGTTCTCCCTCCTCCTCCTCTATAATGTAGCTATGCTAGACTGGTTCTCCCTCCTCCTCCTCTCTAATGTAGCTATACTGGCCTGGTTCTCCCTCCTCCTCCTCTCTAATGTAGCTATACTAGACTGGTTTCTCCCTCCTCCTCCTCTCTAATTTAGCTGTACTAGACTGGTTCTCCCTCCTCCTTCTCACTAATGTAGCTATACTAGACTGGTTCTCCCTCCTCCTCCTCTATAATGTAGCTATACTAGACTGGTTCTCCCTCCTCGTCCTCTATAATTTAGCTATATTAGACTGGTTCACCCTCCCCCTACTCTGTAATGTAGCTGTACTAGACTGTTTCTCCCTCCTCCTCCTCTCTAATGTAGCTGTACTAGACTGGTTCTCCCTCTTCCTCTCTAATGTAGCTATTCTAGACTGGTTCTCCCTCCTCCTCCTCTCTAATGTATCTATACTAGACTGGTTCTCCCTCCTCCTCCTCTCTAATGTAGCTATACTAGACTGGTTCTCCCCCCTCCTCCTCTCTAATTTAGCTATACTAGACTGGTTCTCCCTCCTCCTCCTCACTAATGTAGCTATACTAGACTGAGTCTCCCTCCTCCTCCTCTCTAATGTAGCTATACTAGACTGGTTCTCCCTCCTCCTCCTCTATAATGTAGCTATACTAGACTGGTTCTCCCTCCTCGTTCTCTATAATGTAGCTATATTAGACTGGTTCTCCCTCCCCCTCCTCTGTAATGTAGCTGTACTAGACTGTTTCACCCTCCTCCTCCTCTCTAATGTAGCAGTCCTAGACAGGTTCTTCCTCCTCCTCTGTAATGTAGCTGTACTAGACTGGTTCTCCATCCTCATCTCTAATGTACTTGTTCTAGACTGGTTCTCCCTCCTCCTCCTCTCTAATGTATCTATACTAGACTGGTTCTCCCTCCTCCTCCTCTCTAATGTATCTATACTAGACTGGTTCTCCCTCCTCCTCCTCTCTAATGTATCTATACTAGACTGGTTTTCCCTCCTCCTCCACTCTAATGTAGCTGTACTAGACTGGTTCTCCCTCGTCCTCCTCTCTAATGTATCTATACTAGACTGGTTTTCCCTCCTCCTCCTCTCTAATGTATCTATACTAGACTGGTTCTCCCTCCTCCGCCTCTCTAATGTATCTATACTAGACTGGTTTTCCCTCCTCCACCTCTAATGTAGCTGTACTAGACTGGTTCTCCCTCCTCCTCCTCTCTAATGTAGCTGTACTAGACTGGTTCTCCCTCCTCCTCTCTAATGTAGCTATACTAGACTGGTTCTCCCTCCTCCTCCTCTCTAATTTAGCTGTACTAGACTGGTTCTCCCTCCTCCTCCTCACTGATGTAGCTATACTATACTGAGTCTCCCTCCTCCTCCTCTCTAATGTAGCTATATTAGACTGGTTCTCCCTCCTCCTCCTCACTAATGTAGCTATACTAGACTGAGTCTCCTTCCTCCTCCTCTCTAATGTATATATACTAGACTGGTTCTCCATCCTCATCTCTAATGTACTTATTCTAGACTGGTTCTCCCTCCTCCTCCTCTCTAATGTATCTATACTAGACTGGTTCTCCCTCCTCTTCCTCTCTAATGTATCTATACTAGACTGGTTTTCCCTCCTTCTCCACTCTAATGTAGCTGTACTAGACTGGTTCTCCCTCGTCCTCCTCTCTAATGTATCTATACTAGACTGGTTTTTCCTCCTCCTCCATTCTAATGTAGCTGTACTAGACTGGTTCTCCCTCCTCCTCCTCTATAATGTAGCTATGCTAGACTGGTTCTCCCTCCTCCTCCTCTCTAATGTAGCTATACTGGCCTGGTTCTCCCTCCTCCTCCTCTCTAATGTAGCTATACTAGACTGGTTTCTCCCTCCTCCTCCTCTCTAATTTAGCTGTACTAGACTGGTTCTCCCTCCTCCTTCTCACTAATGTAGCTATACTAGACTGGTTCTCCCTCCTCCTCCTCTATAATGTAGCTATACTAGACTGGTTCTCCCTCCTCGTCCTCTATAATTTAGCTATATTAGACTGGTTCACCCTCCCCCTACTCTGTAATGTAGCTGTACTAGACTGTTTCTCCCTCCTCCTCCTCTCTAATGTAGCTGTACTAGACTGGTTCTCCCTCTTCCTCTCTAATGTAGCTATTCTAGACTGGTTCTCCCTCCTCCTCCTCTCTAATGTATCTATACTAGACTGGTTCTCCCTCCTCCTCCTCTCTAATGTAGCTATACTAGACTGGTTCTCCCCCCTCCTCCTCTCTAATTTAGCTATACTAGACTGGTTCTCCCTCCTCCTCCTCACTAATGTAGCTATACTAGACTGAGTCTCCCTCCTCCTCCTCTCTAATGTAGCTATACTAGACTGGTTCTCCCTCCTCCTCCTCTATAATGTAGCTATACTAGACTGGTTCTCCCTCCTCGTTCTCTATAATGTAGCTATATTAGACTGGTTCTCCCTCCCCCTCCTCTGTAATGTAGCTGTACTAGACTGTTTCTCCCTCCTCCTCCTCTCTAATGTAGCTGTACTAGACAGGTTCTCCCTCCTCCTCTATAATGTTGCTGTACTAGACTGGTTCTCCCTCCCCCTCCTCTCTAATGTAACTGTACTTGACGGGTTCTCCCTCCTCCTCCTCTCTAATGTAGCTATACTAGACTGGTTCTCCCTCCTCCTCTTTAATGTAGCTGTACTAGACTGGTTCTCCCTCCTCATCTCTAATGTATCTATTCTAGACTGTTTCTCCCTCCTCCTCCTCTCTTATCTATCTATACTATACTGGTTCTCCCATCTCCTCCTCTCTAATGTATCTATACTAGACTGGTTTTCCCTCCTCCTCCTCTCTAATGTAGCTGTACTAGACTGGTTCTCCCTCCTCCTCTTTAATGTAGCTGTACTAGACTGGTTCTCCCTCCTCATCTCTAATGTATCTATTCTAGACTGTTTCTCCCTCCTCCTCCTCTCTAATCTATCTATACTAGACTGGTTCTCCCTCCTCCTCCTCTCTAATGTATCTATACTAGACTGGTTTTCCCTCCTCCTCCTCTCTAATGTAGCTGTACTAGACTGGTTCTCCCTCCTTCTCCTCTCTAATCTATCTATACTAGACTGGTTCTCCCTCCTCCTCCTCTCTAATGTATCTATACTAGACTGGTTTTCCCTCCTCCTCCTCTCTAATGTATATATACTAGACTGGTTCTCCATCCTCATCTCTAATGTACTTATTCTAGACTGGTTCTCCCTCCTCCTTCTCTCTATTGTAGCTGTTCTAGACTGGTTTTCCCTCCTCCTCTCTTATTTATCTACTAGACTGGTTCTCCCTCCTCCACTGTAATGTAGCTGTACTAGAATGGTTCTCCCTCCTGCTCCTCTCTAATGTAGCTATACTAGACTGGATCTCCCTCCTCCTCCTCTCTAATGTATCTATACTAGACAGATTTTCCCTCCTCCTCTTTAATGCAGCTGTACTAGACTGGTTCTCCCTCCTCCTCCTCTCTATTGTAGCTGTTCTAGACTGGTTTTCCCTCCTCCTCTCTTATTTATCTACTAGACTGGTTCTCCCTCCTCCTCTGTAATGTAGCTGTACTAGACTGGTTCTCCCTCCTCCTCCTCTATAATTTAGCTATACTAGACTGGTACTCCCTCCTCCTCCTCACTAATGTAGCTATACTAGACTGAGTCTCCCTCCTCCTCCTCTCTAATGTAGCTATACTAGACTGGTTCTCCCTCCTCCTCCTCTATAATGTAGCTATACTAGACTGGTTCTCCCTCCTCGTTCTCTATAATGTAGCTATATTAGACTGGTTCTCCCTCCCCCTCCTCTGTAATGTAGCTGTACTAGACTGTTTCTCCCTCCTCCTCCTCTCTAATGTAGCTGTACTAGACAGGTTCTCCCTCCTCCTCTATAATGTTGCTGTACTAGACTGGTTCTCCCTCCCCCTCCTCTCTAATGTAACTGTACTTGACGGGTTCTCCCTCCTCCTCCTCTCTAATGTAGCTATACTAGACTGGTTCTCCCTCCTCCTCTTTAATGTAGCTGTACTAGACTGGTTCTCCCTCCTCATCTCTAATGTATCTATTCTAGACTGTTTCTCCCTCCTCCTCCTCTCTTATCTATCTATACTATACTGGTTCTCCCATCTCCTCCTCTCTAATGTATCTATACTAGACTGGTTTTCCCTCCTCCTCCTCTCTAATGTAGCTGTACTAGACTGGTTCTCCCTCCTCCTCTTTAATGTAGCTGTACTAGACTGGTTCTCCCTCCTCATCTCTAATGTATCTATTCTAGACTGTTTCTCCCTCCTCCTCCTCTCTAATCTATCTATACTAGACTGGTTCTCCCTCCTCCTCCTCTCTAATGTATCTATACTAGACTGGTTTTCCCTCCTCCTCCTCTCTAATGTAGCTGTACTAGACTGGTTCTCCCTCCTTCTCCTCTCTAATCTATCTATACTAGACTGGTTCTCCCTCCTCCTCCTCTCTAATGTATCTATACTAGACTGGTTTTCCCTCCTCCTCCTCTCTAATGTATATATACTAGACTGGTTCTCCATCCTCATCTCTAATGTACTTATTCTAGACTGGTTCTCCCTCCTCCTTCTCTCTATTGTAGCTGTTCTAGACTGGTTTTCCCTCCTCCTCTCTTATTTATCTACTAGACTGGTTCTCCCTCCTCCACTGTAATGTAGCTGTACTAGAATGGTTCTCCCTCCTGCTCCTCTCTAATGTAGCTATACTAGACTGGATCTCCCTCCTCCTCCTCTCTAATGTATCTATACTAGACAGATTTTCCCTCCTCCTCTTTAATGCAGCTGTACTAGACTGGTTCTCCCTCCTCCTCCTCTCTATTGTAGCTGTTCTAGACTGGTTTTCCCTCCTCCTCTCTTATTTATCTACTAGACTGGTTCTCCCTCCTCCTCTGTAATGTAGCTGTACTAGACTGGTTCTCCCTCCTCCTCCTCTATAATTTAGCTATACTAGACTGGTACTCCCTCCTCCTCTGTAATGTAGCTGTACTAGACTGGTTCTCCCTCCTCCTCTCTAATGAGCTGTACTAGACTGGTTCTCCCTCCTCCTCCTCTATAATGTAGCTATACTAACCTGGTTCTCCCTCCTCCTCATCTCTAATGTATCTATACTAGACTCGTTCTCCCTCCTCCTCCTCTATAATGTATCTATACTAGACTGGTTCTCCCTACTCCGCCTCTTTAATGTAGCTGTACTAGACAGGTTCTCCCTCCTCCACTGTAATGTAGCTATACTAGACTGGTTCTCCCTCCTCCTCCTCTCTAATTTAGCTGTACTTGATGGGTTCTCCCTCCTCCTCCTCACTAATGTAGCTATACTAGACTGGGTCTCCCTCCTCCTCCTCTCTAATGTAGCTATACTAGACTATTTTTCCCTCCTCCTCCTCTATAATGTAGCTGTACTAGACTGTTTCTCCCTCCTCCTCCTCTCTAATGTAGCTGTACTAGACTGGTTCTCCCTCCTCCTCTGTAATGTAGCTGTGCTAGACTGGTTCTTCCTCCTCCTCCTCTCTAATGTAACTGTACTTGACGGGTTCTCCCTCCTCCTCCTCTCTAATGTAGCTATATTAGACTGGTTCTTCCTACTCCTCCTCTGTAATGTAGCTGTTCTAGACTGGTTCTCCCTCCTCCTCCTCTCTAATGTAGCTGTACTAGACTGGTTCTCCCTCCTCCTCTCGATTGTAGCTGTACTAGACTGGTTCTCCCTCCTCCTCTCTAATGTAGCTATTCTAGACTGGTTCTCCCTCCTCCTCCTCTCTAATGTATCTATACTAGACTGGTTTTCCCTCCTCCGCCTCTATAATGTATCTATACTAGACTGGTTTTCCCTCCTCCGCCTCTATAATGTATCTATACTAGACTGGTTCTTCCTCCTCCTCCTCTGTAATGTAGCTGTACTAGACTGGTTCTCCCTCCTCCTCTTTAATGTAGCTCTTCTAGACTGGTTTTCCCTCCTCCTCCTCTATAATGTAGCTATACTAGACTGGTTCTCCCTCCTCCTCCTCTCTAATGTATCTATACTAGACGGGTTTTCCCTCCTCCGCCTCTTTAATGTAGCTGTACTAGACTGGATCTCCCTCCTCCTCCTCTCTAATGTAGCTGTACTAGACTGGTTCTCCCTCCTCCTCCTCTCTAATGTAGCTATACTAGACTGGTTCTCCCTCCTCCTCCTCTCTAATTTAGCTATACTAGACTTGTTCTCCCTCCTCCTCCTCTCTAATGTATCTATACTAGACTGGTTTTCCCTCCTCCTCCTCTTTAATGTAGCTGTACTAGACTGGTTTTCCCTCCTCCTCCTCTCTAATGTAGCTGTACTAGAGTGGTTCTCCCTCCTCCTCCTCTCTAATGTAGTTGAACTAGACTGGTTCTCCCTCCTCCACTGTAATGTAGCCGTAGTAGACTGGTTCTCCCTCCTCCTCCTCTATAATGTATCTATACTAGACTGGTTCTCCCTCCTCCTCCTCTCTAATGTAGCTGTACTAGTGTGGTTCTCCCTCCTCCTCCTCTCTAATGTAGCTATTCTAGACTGGTTCTCGCTCCTCCTCCTCTGTAATGTAGCTGTACTAGACTGGTTCTCCCTCCTCCTCCTCTCTAATGTAGCTGTACTAGACTGGTTCTCCCTCCTCCTCCTCTATAATGTATCTATACTAGACTGGTTCTCCCTCCTCCTCTCTAATGTAGCTATTCTAGACTGGTTATCCCTCCTCCTCTCTAATGTAGCTGTACTAGACTGGTTATCCCTCCTCCTCCTCTCTAATGCAGCTGTAATAGACTGGTTCTCCCTCTTCCTCTCTAATGTAGCTATTCTAGACTGGTTCTCCCTCCTCCTCCTCTCTAATGTAGCTATACTAGACTGGTTTTCCCTCCTCCTCCTCTTTAATGTAGCTGTACTAGACTGGTTCTCCCTCCTCCTCTCTAATGTAGCTATACTAGACTGGTTCTCCCTCCTCCTCCTCTCTAATGTAGCTATACTAGACTGGGTTTCCCTCCTCCTCCTCTATAATGTAGCTGTACTAGACTGGTTCTCCCTCATCCTCCTCTCTAATGTAGCTGTACTAGACTGGTTCTCCCTCCCCCTCCTCTCTAATGTAACTGTACTTGACGGGTTCTCCCTCCTCCTCCTCTCTAATGTAGCTGTACTAGACTGGTTCTCCCTCATCCTCCTCTCTAATGTAGCTGTACTAGACTGGTTCTCCCTCCCCCTCCTCTCTAATGTAACTGTACTTGACGGGTTCTCCCTCCTCCTCCTCTCTAATGTAGCTATACTAGAGTGGTTCTCCCTCCTCCTCCTCTCTAATGTAGTTGAACTAGACTGGTTCTCCCTCCTCCACTGTAATGTAGCCGTAGTAGACTGGTTCTCCCTCCTCCTCCTCTATAATGTATCTATACTAGACTGGTTCTCCCTCCTCCTCCTCTCTAATGTAGCTGTACTAGAGTGGTTCTCCCTCCTCCTCCTCTCTAATGTAGCTATTCTAGACTGGTTCTCGCTCCTCCTCCTCTGTAATGTAGCTGTACTAGACTGGTTCTCCCTCCTCCTCCTCTCTAATGTAGCTGTACTAGACTGGTTCTCCCTCCTCCTCCTCTATAATGTATCTATACTAGACTGGTTCTCCCTCCTCCTCTCTAATGTAGCTATTCTAGACTGTTTCTCCCTCCTCCTCTCTAATGTAGCTGTACTAGACTGGTTATCCCTCCTCCTCCTCTCTAATGCAGCTGTAATAGACTGGTTCTCCCTCTTCCTCTCTAATGTAGCTATTCTAGACTGGTTCTCCCTCCTCCTCCTCTCTAATGTAGCTATACTAGACTGGTTTTCCCTCCTCCTCCTCTTTAATGTAGCTGTACTAGACTGGTTCTCCCTCCTCCTCTCTAATGTAGCTATACTAGACTGGTTCTCCCTCCTCCTCCTCTCTAATGTAGCTATACTAGACTGGGTTTCCCTCCTCCTCTATAATGTAGCTGTACTAGACTGGTTCTCCCTCATCCTCCTCTCTAATGTAGCTGTACTAGACTGGTTCTCCCTCCCCCTCCTCTCTAATGTAACTGTACTTGACGGGTTCTCCCTCCTCCTCCTCTCTAATGTAGCTATACTAGACTGGTTCTCCCTCCTCATCTATAATGTAGCTATTCTAGACTGGTTCTCCCTCCTCCTCCTCTCTAATGTATCTATACTAGACTGGTTCTCCCTCCTCCTCTCTAATGTATCTATACTAGACTGGTTTTCCCTCCTCCTCCTCTTTAATGTAGCTGTACTTGACGGGTTCTCCCTCCTCCTCCTCTCTAATGTAGCTATACTAGACTGGTTCTCCCTCCTCCACTTTAATGTAGCTATACTAGACTGGTTCTCCCTCTTCCTCCTCTATAATGTAGCTATACTAGACTGGTTTTCCCTCCTCCTCCTCTATAATGTAGCTGTACTAGAGTGGTTCTCCCTCATCCTCCTCTCTAATGTAGCTGTACTAGACTGGTTCTCCCTCCCCCTCCTCTCTAATGTAACTGTACTTGACGGGTTCTCCCTCCTCCTCCTCTCTAATGTAGCTATACTAGACTGGTTCTCCCTCCTCATCTATAATGTAGCTATTCTAGACTGGTTCTCCCTCCTCCTCCTCTCTAATGTATCTATACTAGACTGGTTCTCCCTCCTCCTCTCTAATGTATCTATACTAGACTGGTTTTCCCTCCTCCTCCTCTTTAATGTAGCTGTACTTGACGGGTTCTCCCTCCTCCTCCTCTCTAATGTAGCTCTACTAGACTGGTTCTCCCTCTTCCTCCTCTATAATGTAGCTATTCTAGACTGGTTCTCCCTCCTCCTCCTCTCTAATGTACAGTGCCTTGCGAAAGTATTCGGCCCCCTTGAACTTTGCGACCTTTTGCAACATTTCAGGCTTCAAACATAAAGATATAAAACTGTATTTTTTTTGTGAAGAATCAACAACAAGTGGGACACAATCATGAAGTGGAACGAACAAATCAAAAACTGAAAAATTGGGCGTGTAAAATTTTTCAGCACCCTTAAGTTAATACTTTGTAGTGCCACCTTTTGCTGCGATTACAGCTGTAAGTCGCTTGGGGTATGTCTCTATCAGTTTTGCACATCGAGAGACTGACATTTTTTCCAATTCCTCCTTGCAAAACAGCTCGAGCTCAGTGAGGTTGGATGGAGAGCATTTGTGAACAGCAGTTTTCAGGTCTTTCCACAGATTCTCGATTGGATTCAGGTCTGGACTTTGACTTGGCCATTCTAACACCTGGATATGTTTATTTTTGAACCATTCCATTGTATGTTTTGCTTTATGTTTGGGATCATTGTCTTGTTGGAAGACAAATCTCCGTCCCAGTCTCAGGTCTTTTGCAGACTCCATCAGGTTTTCTTCCAGAATGGTCCTGTATTTGGCTCCATCCATCTTCCCATCAATTTTAACCATCTTCCCTGTCCCTGCTGAAGAAAAGCAGGCCCAAACCATGATGCTGCCACCACCATGTTTGACAGTGGGGATGGTGTGTTCAGAGTGATGAGCTGTGTTGCTTTTACGCCAAACATAACGTTTTGCATTGTTGCCAAAAAGTTCAATTTTGGTTTCATCTGACCAGAGCACCTTCTTCCACATGTTTGGTGTGTCTCCCAGGTGGCTTGTGGCAAACTTTAAACGACACTTTTTATGGATATCTTTAAGAAATGGCTTTCTTCTTGCCACTCTTCCATAAAGGCCAGATTTGTGCAATATACGACTGATTGTTGTCCTATGGACAGAGTCTCCCACCTCAGCTGTAGATCTCTGCAGTTCATCCAGAGTGATCATGGGCCTCTTGGCTGCATCTCTGATCAGTCTTCTCCTTGTATGAGCTGAAAGTTTAGAGGGACGGCCAGGTCTTGGTAGATTTGCAGTGGTCTGATACTCCTTCCATTTCAATATTATCGCTTGCACAGTGCTCCTTGGGATGTTTAAAGCTTGGGAAATCTTTTTGTATCCAAATCCGGCTTTAAACTTCTTCACAACAGTATCTCGGACCTGCCTGGTGTGTTCCTTGTTCTTCATGATGCTCTCTGCGCTTTTAACGGACCTCTGAGACTATCACAGTGCAGGTGCATTTATACAGAGACTTGATTACACACAGGTGGATTGTATTTATCATCATTAGTCATTTAGGTCAACATTGGATCATTCAGAGATCCTCACTGAACTTCTGGAGAGAGTTTGCTGCACTGAAAGTAAAGGGGCTGAATAATTTTGCACGCCCAATTTTTCAGTTTTTGATTTGTTAAAAAAGTTTGAAATATCCAATAAATGTCGTTCCACTTCATGATTGTGTCCCACTTGTTGTTGATTCTTCACAAAAAAATACAGTTTTATATCTTTATGTTTGAAGCCTGAAATGTGGCAAAAGGTCGCAAAGTTCAAGGGGGACGAATACTTTCGCAAGGCACTGTATCTACACTAGACTGGTTCTCCCTCCTCCTCCTCTCTAATGTATCTATACTAGACTGGTTTTCCCTCCTCCTCCTCTTTAATGTAGCTCTACTAGAGTGATTCTCCCTCCTCCTCCTCTCTAATGTAGCTATACTAGACTGGTTTTCCCTCATCCTCCTCTCTAATGTAGCTATACTAGACTGGTTCTCCCTCCTCCTCTCTAATGTAGCTGTACTAGACTGGTTATCCCTCCTCCTCCTCTCTAATGCAGCTGTAATAGACTGGTTCTCCCTCTTCCTCTCTAATGTAGCTATTCTAGACTGGTTCTCCCTCCTCCTCTCTAATGTAGCTGTACTAGACTGGTTTTCCCTCCTCCTCCTCTTTAATGTAGCTGTACTAGACTGGTTCTCCCTCCTCCTCCTCTCTAATGTAGCTATACTAGACTGGTTCTCCCTCCTCCTCCTCTCTAATGTAGCTATACTAGACTGGTTTTCCCTCCTCCTCCTCTATAATGTAGCTGTACTAGACTGGTTCTCCCTCATCCTCCTCTCTAATGTAGCTGTACTAGACTGGTTCTCCCTCCCCCTCCTCTCTAATGTAACTGTACTTGACGGGTTCTCCCTCCTCCTCTTCTCTAATGTAGCTATACTAGACTGGTTCTCCCTCCTCATCTATAATGTAGCTATTCTAGACTGGTTCTCCGTCCTCCTCCTCTCTAATGTATCTATACTAGACTGGTTATCCCTCCTCCTCTCTAATTTAGCTATTCTAGACTGGTTTTCCCTCATCCTCCTCTCTAATGTAGCTATACTAGACTGGTTCTCCCTCCTCCTCTCTAATGTAGCTGTACTAGACTGGTTATCCCTCCTCCTCCTCTCTAATGCAGCTGTAATAGACTGGTTCTCCCTCTTCCTCTCTAATGTAGCTATTCTAGACTGGTTCTCCCTCCTCCTCTCTAATGTAGCTGTACTAGACTGGTTTTCCCTCCTCCTCCTCTTTAATGTAGCTGTACTAGACTGGTTCTCCCTCCTCCTCCTCTCTAATGTAGCTATACTAGACTGGTTCTCCCTCCTCCTCCTCTCTAATTTAGCTATACTAGACTTGTTCTCCCTCCTCCTCTCTAATGTATCTATACTAGACTGGTTTTCCCTCCTCCTCCTCTTTAATGTAGCTGTACTAGACTGGTTTTCCCTCCTCCTCCTCTCTAATGTAGCTGTACTAGAGTGGTTCTCCCTCCTCCTCCTCTCTAATGTAGTTGAACTAGACTGGTTCTCCCTCCTCCACTGTAATGTAGCCGTAGTAGACTGGTTCTCCCTCCTCCTCCTCTATAATGTATCTATACTAGACTGGTTCTCCCTCCTCCTCCTCTCTAATGTAGCTGTACTAGAGTGGTTCTCCCTCCTCCTCCTCTCTAATGTAGCTATTCTAGACTGGTTCTCGCTCCTCCTCCTCTGTAATGTAGCTGTACTAGACTGGTTCTCCCTCCTCCTCCTCTCTAATGTAGCTGTACTAGACTGGTTCTCCCTCCTCCTCCTCTGTAATGTATCTATACTAGACTGGTTCTCCCTCCTCCTCTCTAATGTAGCTATTCTAGACTGGTTATCCCTCCTCCTCTCTAATGTAGCTGTACTAGACTGGTTATCCCTCCTCCTCCTCTCTAATGCAGCTGTAATAGACTGGTTCTCCCTCTTCCTCTCTAATGTAGCTATTCTAGACTGGTTCTCCCTCCTCCTCCTCTCTAATGTAGCTATACTAGACTGGTTTTCCCTCCTCCTCCTCTTTAATGTAGCTGTACTAGACTGGTTCTCCCTCCTCCTCTCTAATGTAGCTATACTAGACTGGTTCTCCCTCCTCCTCCTCTCTAATGTAGCTATACTAGACTGGGTTTCCCTCCTCCTCCTCTATAATGTAGCTGTACTAGACTGGTTCTCCCTCATCCTCCTCTCTAATGTAGCTGTACTAGACTGGTTCTCCCTCCCCCTCCTCTCTAATGTAACTGTACTTGACGGGTTCTCCCTCCTCCTCCTCTCTAATGTAGCTGTACTAGACTGGTTCTCCCTCATCCTCCTCTCTAATGTAGCTGTACTAGACTGGTTCTCCCTCCCCCTCCTCTCTAATGTAACTGTACTTGACGGGTTCTCCCTCCTCCTCCTCTCTAATGTAGCTATACTAGAGTGGTTCTCCCTCCTCCTCCTCTCTAATGTAGTTGAACTAGACTGGTTCTCCCTCCTCCACTGTAATGTAGCCGTAGTAGACTGGTTCTCCCTCCTCCTCCTCTATAATGTATCTATACTAGACTGGTTCTCCCTCCTCCTCCTCTCTAATGTAGCTGTACTAGAGTGGTTCTCCCTCCTCCTCCTCTCTAATGTAGCTATTCTAGACTGGTTCTCGCTCCTCCTCCTCTGTAATGTAGCTGTACTAGACTGGTTCTCCCTCCTCCTCCTCTCTAATGTAGCTGTACTAGACTGGTTCTCCCTCCTCCTCCTCTATAATGTATCTATACTAGACTGGTTCTCCCTCCTCCTCTCTAATGTAGCTATTCTAGACTGTTTCTCCCTCCTCCTCTCTAATGTAGCTGTACTAGACTGGTTATCCCTCCTCCTCCTCTCTAATGCAGCTGTAATAGACTGGTTCTCCCTCTTCCTCTCTAATGTAGCTATTCTAGACTGGTTCTCCCTCCTCCTCCTCTCTAATGTAGCTATACTAGACTGGTTTTCCCTCCTCCTCCTCTTTAATGTAGCTGTACTAGACTGGTTCTCCCTCCTCCTCTCTAATGTAGCTATACTAGACTGGTTCTCCCTCCTCCTCCTCTCTAATGTAGCTATACTAGACTGGGTTTCCCTCCTCCTCTATAATGTAGCTGTACTAGACTGGTTCTCCCTCATCCTCCTCTCTAATGTAGCTGTACTAGACTGGTTCTCCCTCCCCCTCCTCTCTAATGTAACTGTACTTGACGGGTTCTCCCTCCTCCTCCTCTCTAATGTAGCTATACTAGACTGGTTCTCCCTCCTCATCTATAATGTAGCTATTCTAGACTGGTTCTCCCTCCTCCTCCTCTCTAATGTATCTATACTAGACTGGTTCTCCCTCCTCCTCTCTAATGTATCTATACTAGACTGGTTTTCCCTCCTCCTCCTCTTTAATGTAGCTGTACTTGACGGGTTCTCCCTCCTCCTCCTCTCTAATGTAGCTATACTAGACTGGTTCTCCCTCCTCCACTTTAATGTAGCTATACTAGACTGGTTCTCCCTCTTCCTCCTCTATAATGTAGCTATACTAGACTGGTTTTCCCTCCTCCTCCTCTATAATGTAGCTGTACTAGAGTGGTTCTCCCTCATCCTCCTCTCTAATGTAGCTGTACTAGACTGGTTCTCCCTCCCCCTCCTCTCTAATGTAACTGTACTTGACGGGTTCTCCCTCCTCCTCCTCTCTAATGTAGCTATACTAGACTGGTTCTCCCTCCTCATCTATAATGTAGCTATTCTAGACTGGTTCTCCCTCCTCCTCCTCTCTAATGTATCTATACTAGACTGGTTCTCCCTCCTCCTCTCTAATGTATCTATACTAGACTGGTTTTCCCTCCTCCTCCTCTTTAATGTAGCTGTACTTGACGGGTTCTCCCTCCTCCTCCTCTCTAATGTAGCTCTACTAGACTGGTTCTCCCTCTTCCTCCTCTATAATGTAGCTATTCTAGACTGGTTCTCCCTCCTCCTCCTCTCTAATGTACAGTGCCTTGCGAAAGTATTCGGCCCCCTTGAACTTTGCGACCTTTTGCAACATTTCAGGCTTCAAACATAAAGATATAAAACTGTATTTTTTTTGTGAAGAATCAACAACAAGTGGGACACAATCATGAAGTGGAACGAACAAATCAAAAACTGAAAAATTGGGCGTGTAAAATTTTTCAGCACCCTTAAGTTAATACTTTGTAGTGCCACCTTTTGCTGCGATTACAGCTGTAAGTCGCTTGGGGTATGTCTCTATCAGTTTTGCACATCGAGAGACTGACATTTTTTCCAATTCCTCCTTGCAAAACAGCTCGAGCTCAGTGAGGTTGGATGGAGAGCATTTGTGAACAGCAGTTTTCAGGTCTTTCCACAGATTCTCGATTGGATTCAGGTCTGGACTTTGACTTGGCCATTCTAACACCTGGATATGTTTATTTTTGAACCATTCCATTGTATGTTTTGCTTTATGTTTGGGATCATTGTCTTGTTGGAAGACAAATCTCCGTCCCAGTCTCAGGTCTTTTGCAGACTCCATCAGGTTTTCTTCCAGAATGGTCCTGTATTTGGCTCCATCCATCTTCCCATCAATTTTAACCATCTTCCCTGTCCCTGCTGAAGAAAAGCAGGCCCAAACCATGATGCTGCCACCACCATGTTTGACAGTGGGGATGGTGTGTTCAGAGTGATGAGCTGTGTTGCTTTTACGCCAAACATAACGTTTTGCATTGTTGCCAAAAAGTTCAATTTTGGTTTCATCTGACCAGAGCACCTTCTTCCACATGTTTGGTGTGTCTCCCAGGTGGCTTGTGGCAAACTTTAAACGACACTTTTTATGGATATCTTTAAGAAATGGCTTTCTTCTTGCCACTCTTCCATAAAGGCCAGATTTGTGCAATATACGACTGATTGTTGTCCTATGGACAGAGTCTCCCACCTCAGCTGTAGATCTCTGCAGTTCATCCAGAGTGATCATGGGCCTCTTGGCTGCATCTCTGATCAGTCTTCTCCTTGTATGAGCTGAAAGTTTAGAGGGACGGCCAGGTCTTGGTAGATTTGCAGTGGTCTGATACTCCTTCCATTTCAATATTATCGCTTGCACAGTGCTCCTTGGGATGTTTAAAGCTTGGGAAATCTTTTTGTATCCAAATCCGGCTTTAAACTTCTTCACAACAGTATCTCGGACCTGCCTGGTGTGTTCCTTGTTCTTCATGATGCTCTCTGCGCTTTTAACGGACCTCTGAGACTATCACAGTGCAGGTGCATTTATACAGAGACTTGATTACACACAGGTGGATTGTATTTATCATCATTAGTCATTTAGGTCAACATTGGATCATTCAGAGATCCTCACTGAACTTCTGGAGAGAGTTTGCTGCACTGAAAGTAAAGGGGCTGAATAATTTTGCACGCCCAATTTTTCAGTTTTTGATTTGTTAAAAAAGTTTGAAATATCCAATAAATGTCGTTCCAGTTCATGATTGTGTCCCACTTGTTGTTGATTCTTCACAAAAAAATACAGTTTTATATCTTTATGTTTGAAGCCTGAAATGTGGCAAAAGGTCGCAAAGTTCAAGGGGGACGAATACTTTCGCAAGGCACTGTATCTATACTAGACTGGTTCTCCCTCCTCCTCCTCTCTAATGTATCTATACTAGACTGGTTTTCCCTCCTCCTCCTCTTTAATGTAGCTCTACTAGAGTGATTCTCCCTCCTCCTCCTCTCTAATGTAGCTATACTAGACTGGTTTTCCCTCATCCTCCTCTCTAATGTAGCTATACTAGACTGGTTCTCCCTCCTCCTCTCTAATGTAGCTGTACTAGACTGGTTATCCCTCCTCCTCTCTAATGCAGCTGTAATAGACTGGTTCTCCCTCTTCCTCTCTAATGTAGCTATTCTAGACTGGTTCTCCCTCCTCCTCCTCTCTAATGTAGCTATACTAGACTGGTTTTCCCTCCTCCTCCTCTTTAATGTAGCTGTACTAGACTGGTTCTCCCTCCCCCTCCTCTCTAATGTAGCTATACTAGACTGGTTCTCCCTCCTCCTCCTCTCTAATGTAGCTATACTAGACTGGTTTTCCCTCCTCCTCCTCTATAATGTAGCTGTACTAGACTGGTTCTCCCTCATCCTCCTCTCTAATGTAGCTGTACTAGACTGGTTCTCCCTCCCCCTCCTCTCTAATGTAACTGTACTTGACGGGTTCTCCCTCCTCCTCCTCTCTAATGTAGCTATACTAGACTGGTTCTCCCTCCTCATCTATAATGTAGCTATTCTAGACTGGTTCTCCCTCCTCCTCCTCTCTAATGTATCTATACTAGACTGGTTATCCCTCCTCCTCTCTAATTTAGCTATTCTAGACTGGTTTTCCCTCATCCTCCTCTCTAATGTAGCTATACTAGACTGGTTCTCCCTCCTCCTCTCTAATGTAGCTGTACTAGACTGGTTATCCCTCCTCCTCCTCTCTAATGCAGCTGTAATAGACTGGTTCTCCCTCCTCATCTATAATGTAGCTATTCTAGACTGGTTCTCCCTCCTCCTCCTCTCTAATGTATCTATACTAGACTGGTTCTCCCTCCTCCTCTCTAATGTATCTATACTAGACTGGTTTTCCCTCCTCCTCCTCTTTAATGTAGCTGTACTTGACGGGTTCTCCCTCCTCCTCCTCTCTAAAGTAGCTATACTAGACTGGTTCTCCCTCTTCCTCCTCTATAATGTAGCTATTCTAGACTGGTTCTCCCTCCTCCTCCTCTCTAATGTACAGTGCCTTGCGAAAGTATTCGTCCCCCTTGAACTTTGCGACCTTTTGCCACATTTCAGGCTTCAAACATAAAGATATAAAACTGTATTTTTTTGTGAAGAATCAACAACAAGTGGGACACAATCATGAAGTGGAACGAACAAATCAAAAACTGAAAAATTGGGCGTGTAAAATTTTTCAGCCCCCTTAAGTTAATACTTTGTAGTGCCACCTTTTGCTGCGATTACAGCTGTAAGTCGCTTGGGGTATGTCTCTATCAGTTTTGCACATCGAGAGACTGAAATTTTTTCCAATTCCTCCTTGCAAAACAGCTCGAGCTCAGTGAGGTTGGATGGAGAGCATTTGTGAACAGCAGTTTTCAGTTCTTTCCACAGATTCTCGATTGGATTCAGGTCTGGACTTTGACTTGGCCATTCTAACACCTGGATATGTTTATTTTTGAACCATTCCATTGAATATTTTGCTTTATGTTTGGGATCATTGTCTTGTTGGAAGACAAATCTCCGTCCCAGTCTCAGGTCTTTTGCAGACTCCATCAGGTATTCTTCCAGAATGGTCCTGTATTTGGCTCCATCCATCTTCCCATCAATTTTAACCATCTTCCCTGTCCCTGCTGAAGAAAAGCAGGCCCAAACCATGATGCTGCCACCACCATGTTTGACAGTGGGGATGGTGTGTTCAGAGTGATGAGCTGTGTTGCTTTTACGCCAAACATAACGTTTTGCATTGTTGCCAAAAAGTTCAATTTTGGTTTCATCTGACCAGAGCACCTTCTTCCACATGTTTGGTGTGTCTCCCAGGTGGCTTGTGGCAAACTTTAAACGACACTTTTTATGGATATCTTTAAGAAATGGCTTTCTTCTTGCCACTCTTCCATAAAGGCCAGATTTGTGCAATATACGACTGATTGTTGTCCTATGGACAGAGTCTCCCACCTCAGCTGTAGATCTCTGCAGTTCATCCAGAGTGATCATGGGCCTCTTGGCTGCATCTCTGATCAGTCTTCTCCTTGTATGAGCTGAAAGTTTAGAGGGACGGCCAGGTCTTGGTAGATTTGCAGTGGTCTGATACTCCTTCCATTTCAATATTATCGCTTGCACAGTGCTCCTTGGGATGTTTAAAGCTTGGGAAATCTTTTTGTATCCAAATCCGGCTTTAAACTTCTTCACAACAGTATCTCGGACCTGCCTGGTGTGTTCCTTGTTCTTCATGATGCTCTCTGCGCTTTTAACGGACCTCTGAGACTATCACAGTGCAGGTGCATTTATACAGAGACTTGATTACACACAGGTGGATTGTATTTATCATCATTAGTCATTTAGGTCAACATTGGATCATTCAGAGATCCTCACTGAACTTCTGGAGAGAGTTTGCTGCACTGAAAGTAAAGGGGCTGAATAATTTTGCACGCCCAATTTTTCAGTTTTTGATTTGTTAAAAAAGTTTGAAATATCCAATAAATGTCGTTCCAGTTCATGATTGTGTCCCACTTGTTGTTGATTCTTCACAAAAAAATACAGTTTTATATCTTTATGTTTGAAGCCTGAAATGTGGCAAAAGGTCGCAAAGTTCAAGGGGGACGAATACTTTCGCAAGGCACTGTATCTATACTAGACTGGTTCTCCCTCCTCCTCCTCTCTAATGTATCTATACTAGACTGGTTTTCCCTCCTCCTCCTCTTTAATGTAGCTCTACTAGAGTGATTCTCCCTCCTCCTCCTCTCTAATGTAGCTATACTAGACTGTTTTTCCCTCATCCTCCTCTCTAATGTAGCTATACTAGACTGGTTCTCCCCTCCTCCTCTCTAATGTAGCTGTACTAGACTGGTTATCCCTCCTCCTCTCTAATGCAGCTGTAATAGACTGGTTCTCCCTCTTCCTCTCTAATGTAGCTATTCTAGACTGGTTCTCCCTCCTCCTCCTCTCTAATGTAGCTATACTAGACTGGTTTTCCCTCCTCCTCCTCTTTAATGTAGCTGTACTAGACTGGTTCTCCCTCCCCCTCCTCTCTAATGTAGCTATACTAGACTGGTTCTCCCTCCTCCTCCTCTCTAATGTAGCTATACTAGACTGGTTTTCCCTCCTCCTCCTCTATAATGTAGCTGTACTAGACTGGTTCTCCCTCATCCTCCTCTCTAATGTAGCTGTACTAGACTGGTTCTCCCTCCCCCTCCTCTCTAATGTAACTGTACTTGACGGGTTCTCCCTCCTCCTCCTCTCTAATGTAGCTATACTAGACTGGTTCTCCCTCCTCATCTATAATGTAGCTATTCTAGACTGGTTCTCCCTCCTCCTCCTCTCTAATGTATCTATACTAGACTGGTTATCCCTCCTCCTCTCTAATTTAGCTATTCTAGACTGGTTTTCCCTCATCCTCCTCTCTAATGTAGCTATACTAGACTGGTTCTCCCTCCTCCTCTCTAATGTAGCTGTACTAGACTGGTTATCCCTCCTCCTCCTCTCTAATGCAGCTGTAATAGACTGGTTCTCCCTCCTCATCTATAATGTAGCTATTCTAGACTGGTTCTCCCTCCTCCTCCTCTCTAATGTATCTATACTAGACTGGTTCTCCCTCCTCCTCTCTAATGTATCTATACTAGACTGGTTTTCCCTCCTCCTCCTCTTTAATGTAGCTGTACTTGACGGGTTCTCCCTCCTCCTCCTCTCTAAAGTAGCTATACTAGACTGGTTCTCCCTCTTCCTCCTCTATAATGTAGCTATTCTAGACTGGTTCTCCCTCCTCCTCCTCTCTAATGTACAGTGCCTTGCGAAAGTATTCGTCCCCCTTGAACTTTGCGACCTTTTGCCACATTTCAGGCTTCAAACATAAAGATATAAAACTGTATTTTTTTGTGAAGAATCAACAACAAGTGGGACACAATCATGAAGTGGAACGAACAAATCAAAAACTGAAAAATTGGGCGTGTAAAATTTTTCAGCCCCCTTAAGTTAATACTTTGTAGTGCCACCTTTTGCTGCGATTACAGCTGTAAGTCGCTTGGGGTATGTCTCTATCAGTTTTGCACATCGAGAGACTGAAATTTTTTCCAATTCCTCCTTGCAAAACAGCTCGAGCTCAGTGAGGTTGGATGGAGAGCATTTGTGAACAGCAGTTTTCAGTTCTTTCCACAGATTCTCGATTGGATTCAGGTCTGGACTTTGACTTGGCCATTCTAACACCTGGATATGTTTATTTTTGAACCATTCCATTGAATATTTTGCTTTATGTTTGGGATCATTGTCTTGTTGGAAGACAAATCTCCGTCCCAGTCTCAGGTCTTTTGCAGACTCCATCAGGTATTCTTCCAGAATGGTCCTGTATTTGGCTCCATCCATCTTCCCATCAATTTTAACCATCTTCCCTGTCCCTGCTGAAGAAAAGCAGGCCCAAACCATGATGCTGCCACCACCATGTTTGACAGTGGGGATGGTGTGTTCAGAGTGATGAGCTGTGTTGCTTTTACGCCAAACATAACGTTTTGCATTGTTGCCAAAAAGTTCAATTTTGGTTTCATCTGACCAGAGCACCTTCTTCCACATGTTTGGTGTGTCTCCCAGGTGGCTTGTGGCAAACTTTAAACGACACTTTTTATGGATATCTTTAAGAAATGGCTTTCTTCTTGCCACTCTTCCATAAAGGCCAGATTTGTGCAATATACGACTGATTGTTGTCCTATGGACAGAGTCTCCCACCTCAGCTGTAGATCTCTGCAGTTCATCCAGAGTGATCATGGGCCTCTTGGCTGCATCTCTGATCAGTCTTCTCCTTGTATGAGCTGAAAGTTTAGAGGGACGGCCAGGTCTTGGTAGATTTGCAGTGGTCTGATACTCCTTCCATTTCAATATTATCGCTTGCACAGTGCTCCTTGGGATGTTTAAAGCTTGGGAAATCTTTTTGTATCCAAATCCGGCTTTAAACTTCTTCACAACAGTATCTCGGACCTGCCTGGTGTGTTCCTTGTTCTTCATGATGCTCTCTGCGCTTTTAACGGACCTCTGAGACTATCACAGTGCAGGTGCATTTATACAGAGACTTGATTACACACAGGTGGATTGTATTTATCATCATTAGTCATTTAGGTCAACATTGGATCATTCAGAGATCCTCACTGAACTTCTGGAGAGAGTTTGCTGCACTGAAAGTAAAGGGGCTGAATAATTTTGCACGCCCAATTTTTCAGTTTTTGATTTGTTAAAAAAGTTTGAAATATCCAATAAATGTCGTTCCAGTTCATGATTGTGTCCCACTTGTTGTTGATTCTTCACAAAAAAATACAGTTTTATATCTTTATGTTTGAAGCCTGAAATGTGGCAAAAGGTCGCAAAGTTCAAGGGGGACGAATACTTTCGCAAGGCACTGTATCTATACTAGACTGGTTCTCCCTCCTCCTCCTCTCTAATGTATCTATACTAGACTGGTTTTCCCTCCTCCTCCTCTTTAATGTAGCTCTACTAGAGTGATTCTCCCTCCTCCTCCTCTCTAATGTAGCTATACTAGACTGGTTTTCCCTCATCCTCCTCTCTAATGTAGCTATACTAGACTGGTTCTCCCTCCTCCTCTCTAATGTAGCTGTACTAGACTGGTTATCCCTCCTCCTCTCTAATGCAGCTGTAATAGACTGGTTCTCCCTCTTCCTCTCTAATGTAGCTATTCTAGACTGGTTCTCCCTCCTCCTCCTCTCTAATGTAGCTATACTAGACTGGTTTTCCCTCCTCCTCCTCTTTAATGTAGCTGTACTAGACTGGTTCTCCCTCCCCCTCCTCTCTAATGTAGCTATACTAGACTGGTTCTCCCTCCTCCTCCTCTCTAATGTAGCTATACTAGACTGGTTTTCCCTCCTCCTCCTCTATAATGTAGCTGTACTAGACTGGTTCTCCCTCATCCTCCTCTCTAATGTAGCTGTACTAGACTGGTTCTCCCTCCCCCTCCTCTCTAATGTAACTGTACTTGACGGGTTCTCCCTCCTCCTCCTCTCTAATGTAGCTATACTAGACTGGTTCTCCCTCCTCATCTATAATGTAGCTATTCTAGACTGGTTCTCCCTCCTCCTCCTCTCTAATGTATCTATACTAGACTGGTTATCCCTCCTCCTCTCTAATTTAGCTATTCTAGACTGGTTTTCCCTCATCCTCCTCTCTAATGTAGCTATACTAGACTGGTTCTCCCTCCTCCTCTCTAATGTAGCTGTACTAGACTGGTTATCCCTCCTCCTCCTCTCTAATGCAGCTGTAATAGACTGGTTCTCCCTCTTCCTCTCTAATGTAGCTATTCTAGACTGGTTCTCCCTCCTCCTCCTCTCTAATGTAGCTATACTAGACTGGTTTTCCCGCCTCCTCCTCTTTAATGTAGCTGTACTAGACTGGTTCTCCCTCCTCCTCCTCTCTAATGTAGCTATACTAGACTGGTTCTCCCTCCTCCTCCTCTCTAATGTAGCTATACTAGACTGGTTTTCCATCCTCCTCCTCTATAATGTAGCTGTACTAGACTGGTTCTCCCTCATCCTCCTCTCTAATGTAGCTGTACTAGACTGGTTCTCCCTCCCCCTCCTCTCTAATGTAACTGTACTTGACGGGTTCTCCCTCCTCCTCCTCTCTAATGTAGCTATACTAGACTGGTTATCCCTCCTCATCTATAATGTAGCTATTCTAGACTGGTTCTCCCTCCTCCTCCTCTCTAATGTATCTATACTAGACTGGTTCTCCCTCCTCCTCTCTAATGTATCTATACTAGACTGGTTTTCCCTCCTCCTCCTCTTTAATGTAGCTGTACTTGACGGGTTCTCCCTCCTCCTCCTCTCTAATGTAGCTATACTAGACTGGTTCTCCCTCCTATTTCCTCTATAATGTAGCTATACTAGACTGGTTCTCCCTCCTCCTCTCTAATGTAGCTATTCTAGACTGGTTCTCCCTCCTCCTCCTCTCTAATGTAGCTGTACTAGAGTGGTTCTCCCTCCTCCTCCTCTCTAATGTAGCTATACTAGACTGGTTTTCCCGCCTCCTCCTCTTTAATGTAGCTGTACTAGACTGGTTCTCCCTCCTCCTCCTCTCTAATGTAGCTATACTAGACTGGTTCTCCCTCCTCCTCCTCTCTAATGTAGCTATACTAGACTGGTTTTCCATCCTCCTCCTCTATAATGTAGCTGTACTAGACTGGTTCTCCCTCATCCTCCTCTCTAATGTAGCTGTACTAGACTGGTTCTCCCTCCCCCTCCTCTCTAATGTAACTGTACTTGACGGGTTCTCCCTCCTCCTCCTCTCTAATGTAGCTATACTAGACTGGTTATCCCTCCTCATCTATAATGTAGCTATTCTAGACTGGTTCTCCCTCCTCCTCCTCTCTAATGTATCTATACTAGACTGGTTCTCCCTCCTCCTCTCTAATGTATCTATACTAGACTGGTTTTCCCTCCTCCTCCTCTTTAATGTAGCTGTACTTGACGGGTTCTCCCTCCTCCTCCTCTCTAATGTAGCTATACTAGACTGGTTCTCCCTCCTATTTCCTCTATAATGTAGCTATACTAGACTGGTTCTCCCTCCTCCTCTCTAATGTAGCTATTCTAGACTGGTTCTCCCTCCTCCTCCTCTCTAATGTAGCTGTACTAGAGTGGTTCTCCCTCCTCCTCCTCTCTAATGTATCTATACTAGACTGGTTATCCCTCCTCCTCTCTAATTTAGCTATTCTAGACTGGTTTTCCCTCATCCTCCTCTCTAATGTAGCTATACTAGACGGGTTCTCCCTCCTCCTCTCTAATGTAGCTGTACTAGACTGGTTATCCCTCCTCCTCCTCTCTAATGCAGCTGTAATAGACTGGTTCTCCCTCTTCCTCTCTAATGTAGCTATTCTAGACTGGTTCTCCCTCCTCCTCCTCTCTAATGTAGCTATACTAGACTGGTTTTCCCGCCTCCTCCTCTTTAATGTAGCTGTACTAGACTGGTTCTCCCTCCTCCTCCTCTCTAATGTAGCTATACTAGACTGGTTCTCCCTCCTCCTCCTCTCTAATGTAGCTATACTAGACTGGTTTTCCATCCTCCTCCTCTATAATGTAGCTGTACTAGACTGGTTCTCCCTCATCCTCCTCTCTAATGTAGCTGTACTAGACTGGTTCTCCCTCCCCCTCCTCTCTAATGTAACTGTACTTGACGGGTTCTCCCTCCTCCTCCTCTCTAATGTAGCTATACTAGACTGGTTCTCCCTCCTCATCTATAATGTAGCTATTCTAGACTGGTTCTCCCTCCTCCTCCTCTCTAATGTATCTATACTAGACTGGTTCTCCCTCCTCCTCTCTAATGTATCTATACTAGACTGGTTTTCCCTCCTCCTCCTCTTTAATGTAGCTGTACTTGACGGGTTCTCCCTCCTCCTCCTCTCTAATGTAGCTATACTAGACTGGTTCTCCCTCCTATTTCCTCTATAATGTAGCTATACTAGACTGGTTCTCCCTCCTCCTCTCTAATGTAGCTATTCTAGACTGGTTCTCCCTCCTCCTCCTCTCTAATGTAGCTGTACTAGAGTGGTTCTCCCTCCTCCTCCTCTCTAATGTAGCTATACTAGACTGGTTCTCCCTCCTCATCTATAATGTAGCTATTCTAGACTGGTTCTCCCTCTTCCTCCTCTCTAATGTAGCTATTCTAGACTGGTTCTCCCTCCTCCTCCTCTATAATGTAGCTATACTAGACTGGTTCTCCCTCCTCCTCTCTAATGTAGCTATACTAGACTGGTTCTCCCTCCTCTTCTCTAATGTAGCTGTACTAGACTGGTTATCCCTCCTCCTCCTCTCTAATGCAGCTGTAATAGACTGGTTTTCCCTCCTCCTCCTCTTTAATGTAGCTGTACTAGACTGGTTCTCCCTCCTCCTCCTCTCTAATGTAGCTATACTAGACTGGTTCTCCCTCCTCCTCCTCTCTAATGTAGCTATACTAGACTGGTTTTCCCTCCTCCTCCTCTATAATGTAGCTGTACTAGACTGGTTCTCCCTCATCCTCCTCTCTAATGTAGCTGTACTAGACTGGTTCTCCCTCCCCCTCCTCTCTAATGTAACTGTACTTGACGGGTTCTCCCTCCTCCTCCTCTCTAATGTAGCTATACTAGACTGGTTCTCCCTCCTCATCTATAATGTAGCTATTCTAGACTGGTTCTCCCTTCTCCTCCTCTCTAATGTATCTATACTAGACTGGTTCTCCCTCCTCCTCTCTAATGTATCTATACTAGACTGGTTTTCCCTCCTCCTCCTCTATAATGTAGCTATACTAGACTGGTTCTCCCTCCTCCTCTCTAATGTAGCTATTCTAGACTGGTTTTCCCTCCTCCTCCTCTATAATGTAGCTGTACTAGACTGGTTTTCCCTCCTCCTCCTCTTTAATGTAGCTGTACTTGACGGGTTCTCCCTCCTCCTCCTCTCTAATGTAGCTATACTAGACTGGTTCTCCCTCCTCCTCTTTAATGTAGCTATAGTAGACTGGTTCTCCCTCTTCCTCCTCTATAATGTAGCTATTCTAGACTGGTTCTCCCTCCTCCTCCTCTCTAATGTATCTATACTAGACTGGTTCTCCCTCCTCCTCCTCTCTAATGTATCTATACTAGACTGGTTTTCCCTCCTCCTCCTCTTTAATGTAGCTGTACTAGACTGGTTCTCCCTCCTCCTCCTCTATAATGTAGCTATACTAGACTGGTTCTCCCTCCTCCTCTCTAATGTAGCTATACTAGACTGGTTTTCCCTCCTCCTCTCTAATGTAGCTGTACTAGACTGGTTATCCCTCCTCCTCCTCTCTAATGCAGCTGTAATAGACTGGTTCTCCCTCTTCCTCTCTAATGTAGCTATTCTAGACTGGTTCTCCCTCCTCCTCCTCTCTAATGTAGCTATACTAGACTGGTTTTCCCTCCTCCTCCTCTTTAATGTAGCTGTACTAGACTGGTTCTCCCTCCTCCTCCTCTCTAATGTAGCTATACTAGACGGGTTCTCCCTCCTCCTCCTCTCTAATGTAGCTATTCTAGACTGGTTTTCCCTCCTCCTCCTCTATAATGTAGCTGTACTAGACTGGTTCTCCCTCATCCTCCTCTCTAATGTAGCTGTACTAGACTGGTTCTCCCTCCCCCTCCTCTCTAATGTAACTGTACTTGACGGGTTCTCCCTCCTCCTCCTCTCTAATGTAGCTATACTAGACTGGTTCTCCCTCCTCATCTATAATGTAGCTATTCTAGACTGGTTCTCCCTCCTCCTCCTCTCTAATGTATCTATACTAGACTGGTTTTCCCTCCTCCTCTCTAATGTATCTATACTAGACTGGTTTTCCCTCCTCCTCCTCTTTAATGTAGCTGTACTTGACGGGTTCTCCCTCCTCCTCCTCTCTAATGTAGCTATACTAGACTGGTTCTGCCTCCTCCTCACTCTCTAATGTAGCTATACTAGACTGGTTTTCCCTCCTCCTCCTCTATAATGTAGCTGTACTAGACTGGTTCTCCCTCATCCTCCTCTCTAATGTATCTATACTAGACTGGTTTTCCCTCCTCCTCCTCTTTAATGTAGCTGTACTTGACGGGTTCTCCCTCCTCCTCCTCTCTAATGTAGCTATACTAGACTGGTTCTGCCTCCTCCTCACTCTCTAATGTAGCTATACTAGACTGGTTTTCCCTCCTCCTCCTCTATAATGTAGCTGTACTAGACTGGTTCTCCCTCCTCCTCCTCTCTAATGTAGCTATACTAGACTGGTTCTCCCTCCTCATCTATAATGTAGCTATTCTAGACTGGTTCGCCCTCCTCCTCCTCTCTAATGTATCTATACTAGACTGGTTCTCCCTCCTCCTCTCTAATGTATCTATACTAGACTGGTTTTCCCTCCTCCTCCTCTTTAATGTAGCTATACTAGACTGGTTTTCCCTCCTCCTCCTCTTTAATGTAGCTGTACTTGACGGGTTCTCCCTCCTCCTCCACTTTAATGTAGCTGTACTAGAATGGTTCTCCCTCCTCCTCCTCTCTAATGTAGCTATACTAGACTGGTTCTCCCTCCTCCTCCTCTCTAATGTAGCTATACTAGACTGGTTTTCCCTCCTCCTCCTCTATAATGTAGCTGTACTAGACTGGTTCTCCCTCATCCTCCTCTCTAATGTAGCTGTCCTAGACTGGTTCTCCCTCCCCCTCCTCTCTAATGTAACTGTACTTGACGGGTTCTCCCTCCTCCTCCTCTCTAATGTAGCTATACTAGACTGGTTCTCCCTCCTTATCTATAATGTAGCTATTCTAGACTGGTTCTCCCTCCTCCTCCTCTCTAATGTATCTATACTAGACTGGTTCTCCCTCCTCCTCTCTAATGTAGCTATTCTAGACTGGTTCTCCCTCCTCCTCCTCTCTAATGTATCTATACTAGACTGGTTATCCCTCCTCCTCTCTAATGTATCTATACTAGACTGGTTTTCCCTCCTCCTCCTCTATAATGTAGCTATACTAGACTGGTTCTCCCTCCTCCTCTCTAATGTAGCTATTCTAGACTGGTTCTCCCTCCTCCTCCTCTCTAATGTATCTATACTAGACTGGTTATCCCTCCTCCTCTCTAATGTATCTATACTAGACTGGTTTTCCCTCCTCCTCCTCTTTAATGTAGCTGTACTTGACGGGTTCTCCCTCCTCCTCCTCTCTACTGTAGCTATACTAGACTGGTTCTCCCTCCTCCTCTTTAATGTAGCTATACTAGACTGGTTCTCCCTCCTCCTCCTCTCTAATGTATCTATACTAGACTGGTTTTCCCTCCTCCTCCTCTTTAATGTAGCTGTACTAGACTGGTTCTCCCTCCTCCTCCTCTATTATGTAGCTATACTAGACTGGTTTTCCCTCATCCTCCTCTCTAATGTAGCTATACTAGACTGGTTCTCCCTCCTCCTCTCTAATGTAGCTGTACTAGACTGGTTATCCCTCCTCCTCCTCTCTAATGCAGCTGTAATAGACTGGTTCTCCCTCTTCCTCTCTAATGTAGCTATTCTAGACTGGTTCTCCCTCCTCCTCCTCTCTAATGTAGCTGTACTAGACTGGTTTTCCCTCCTCCTCCTCTTTAATGTAGCTGTAGTAGACTGGTTCTCCCTCCTCCTCCTCTCTAATGTAGCTATACTAGACTGGTTCTCCCTCCTCCTCCTCTCTAATGTAGCTATACTAGACTGGTTTTCCCTCCTCCTCCTCTATAATGTAGCTGTACTAGACTGGTTCTCCCTCATCCTCCTCTCTAATGTAGCTGTACTAGACTGGTTCTCCCTCCCCCTCCTCTCTAATGTAACTGTACTTGACGGGTTCTCCCTCCTCCTCTTCTCTAATGTAGCTATACTAGACTGGTTCTCCCTCCTCATCTATAATGTAGCTATTCTAGACTGGTTCTCCGTCCTCCTCCTCTCTAATGTATCTATACTAGACTGGTTATCCCTCCTCCTCTCTAATTTAGCTATTCTAGACTGGTTTTCCCTCATCCTCCTCTCTAATGTAGCTATACTAGACTGGTTCTCCCTCCTCCTCTCTAATGTAGCTGTACTAGACTGGTTATCCCTCCTCCTCCTCTCTAATGCAGCTGTAATAGACTGGTTCTCCCTCTTCCTCTCTAATGTAGCTATTCTAGACTGGTTCTCCCTCATCCTCCTCTCTAATGTAGCTGTACTAGACTGGTTCTCCCTCCCCCTCCTCTCTAATGTAACTGTACTTGACGGGTTCTCCCTCCTCCTCCTCTCTAATGTAGCTATACTAGACTGGTTCTCCCTCCTCATCTATAATGTAGCTATTCTAGACTGGTTCTCCCTCCTCCTCCTCTCTAATGTATCTATACTAGACTGGTTCTCCCTCCTCCTCCTCTCTAATGTAGCTATACTAGACTGGTTCTGCCTCCTCCTCCTCTCTAATGTAGCTATACTAGACTGGTTTTCCCTCCTCCTCCTCCTCTATAATGTAGCTGTACTAGACTGGTTCTCCCTCATCCTCCTCTCTAATGTAGCTGTACTAGACTGGTTCTCCCTCCCCCTCCTCTCTAATGTAACTGTACTTGACGGGTTCTCCCTCCTCCTCCTCTCTAATGTAGCTATACTAGACTGGTTCTCCCTCCTCATCTATAATGTAGCTATTCTAGACTGGTTCTCCCTCCTCCTCCTCTCTAATGTATCTATACTAGACTGGTTCTCCCTCCTCCTCTCTAATGTATCTATACTAGACTGGTTTTCCCTCCTCCTCCTCTTTAATGTAGCTGTACTTGACGGGTTCTCCCTCCTCCTCCTCTCTAAAGTAGCTATACTAGACTGGTTCTCCCTCTTCCTCCTCTATAATGTAGCTATTCTAGACTGGTTCTCCCTCCTCCTCCTCTCTAATGTACAGTGCCTTGCGAAAGTATTCGTCCCCCTTGAACTTTGCGACCTTTTGCCACATTTCAGGCTTCAAACATAAAGATATAAAACTGTATTTTTTTGTGAAGAATCAACAACAAGTGGGACACAATCATGAAGTGGAACGAACAAATCAAAAACTGAAAAATTGGGCGTGTAAAATTTTTCAGCCCCCTTAAGTTAATACTTTGTAGTGCCACCTTTTGCTGCGATTACAGCTGTAAGTCGCTTGGGGTATGTCTCTATCAGTTTTGCACATCGAGAGACTGAAATTTTTTCCAATTCCTCCTTGCAAAACAGCTCGAGCTCAGTGAGGTTGGATGGAGAGCATTTGTGAACAGCAGTTTTCAGTTCTTTCCACAGATTCTCGATTGGATTCAGGTCTGGACTTTGACTTGGCCATTCTAACACCTGGATATGTTTATTTTTGAACCATTCCATTGAATATTTTGCTTTATGTTTGGGATCATTGTCTTGTTGGAAGACAAATCTCCGTCCCAGTCTCAGGTCTTTTGCAGACTCCATCAGGTATTCTTCCAGAATGGTCCTGTATTTGGCTCCATCCATCTTCCCATCAATTTTAACCATCTTCCCTGTCCCTGCTGAAGAAAAGCAGGCCCAAACCATGATGCTGCCACCACCATGTTTGACAGTGGGGATGGTGTGTTCAGAGTGATGAGCTGTGTTGCTTTTACGCCAAACATAACGTTTTGCATTGTTGCCAAAAAGTTCAATTTTGGTTTCATCTGACCAGAGCACCTTCTTCCACATGTTTGGTGTGTCTCCCAGGTGGCTTGTGGCAAACTTTAAACGACACTTTTTATGGATATCTTTAAGAAATGGCTTTCTTCTTGCCACTCTTCCATAAAGGCCAGATTTGTGCAATATACGACTGATTGTTGTCCTATGGACAGAGTCTCCCACCTCAGCTGTAGATCTCTGCAGTTCATCCAGAGTGATCATGGGCCTCTTGGCTGCATCTCTGATCAGTCTTCTCCTTGTATGAGCTGAAAGTTTAGAGGGACGGCCAGGTCTTGGTAGATTTGCAGTGGTCTGATACTCCTTCCATTTCAATATTATCGCTTGCACAGTGCTCCTTGGGATGTTTAAAGCTTGGGAAATCTTTTTGTATCCAAATCCGGCTTTAAACTTCTTCACAACAGTATCTCGGACCTGCCTGGTGTGTTCCTTGTTCTTCATGATGCTCTCTGCGCTTTTAACGGACCTCTGAGACTATCACAGTGCAGGTGCATTTATACAGAGACTTGATTACACACAGGTGGATTGTATTTATCATCATTAGTCATTTAGGTCAACATTGGATCATTCAGAGATCCTCACTGAACTTCTGGAGAGAGTTTGCTGCACTGAAAGTAAAGGGGCTGAATAATTTTGCACGCCCAATTTTTCAGTTTTTGATTTGTTAAAAAAGTTTGAAATATCCAATAAATGTCGTTCCAGTTCATGATTGTGTCCCACTTGTTGTTGATTCTTCACAAAAAAATACAGTTTTATATCTTTATGTTTGAAGCCTGAAATGTGGCAAAAGGTCGCAAAGTTCAAGGGGGACGAATACTTTCGCAAGGCACTGTATCTATACTAGACTGGTTCTCCCTCCTCCTCCTCTCTAATGTATCTATACTAGACTGGTTTTCCCTCCTCCTCCTCTTTAATGTAGCTCTACTAGAGTGATTCTCCCTCCTCCTCCTCTCTAATGTAGCTATACTAGACTGGTTTTCCCTCATCCTCCTCTCTAATGTAGCTATACTAGACTGGTTCTCCCTCCTCCTCTCTAATGTAGCTGTACTAGACTGGTTATCCCTCCTCCTCTCTAATGCAGCTGTAATAGACTGGTTCTCCCTCTTCCTCTCTAATGTAGCTATTCTAGACTGGTTCTCCCTCCTCCTCCTCTCTAATGTAGCTATACTAGACTGGTTTTCCCTCCTCCTCCTCTTTAATGTAGCTGTACTAGACTGGTTCTCCCTCCTCCTCCTCTCTAATGTAGCTATACTAGACTGGTTCTCCCTCCTCCTCCTCTCTAATGTAGCTATACTAGACTGGTTTTCCATCCTCCTCCTCTATAATGTAGCTGTACTAGACTGGTTCTCCCTAATCCTCCTCTCTAATGTAGCTGTACTAGACTGGTTCTCCCTCCCCCTCCTCTCTAATGTAACTGTACTTGACGGGTTCTCCCTCCTCCTCCTCTCTAATGTAGCTATACTAGACTGGTTCTCCCTCCTCATCTATAATGTAGCTATTCTAGACTGGTTCTCCGTCCTCCTCCTCTCTAATGTATCTATACTAGACTGGTTCTCCCTCCTCCTCTCTAATGTATCTATACTAGACTGGTTTTCCCTCCTCCTCCTCTTTAATGTAGCTATACTAGACTGGTTCTCCCTCCTCCTCTTTAATGTAGCTATACTAGACTGGTTCTCCCTCTTCCTCCTCTATAATGTAGCTATTCTAGACTGGTTCTCCCTCCTCCTCCTCTCTAATGTATCTATACTAGACTGGTTCTCCCTCCTCCTCCTCTCTAATGTATCTATACTAGACTGGTTTTCCCTCCTCCTCCTCTTTAATGTAGCTGTAGTAGACTGGTTCTCCCTCCTATTTCCTCTATAATGTAGCTATACTAGACTGGTTCTCCCTCCTCCTCTCTAATGTAGCTATTCTAGACTGGTTCTCCCTCCTCCTCCTCTCTAATGTAGCTGTACTAGAGTGGTTCTACCTCCTCCTCCTCTCTAATGTAGCTATACTAGACTGGTTCTCCCTCCTCATCTATAATGTAGCTATTCTAGACTGGTTCTCCCTCCTCCTCCTCCTCTCTAATGTATCTATACTAGACTGGTTCTCCCTCTTCCTCTCTAATGTATCTATACTAGACTGGTTTTCCCTCCTCCTCCTCTTTAATGTAGCTGTACTTGACGGGTTCTCCCTCCTCCTTCTCTCTAATGTAGCTAGCTATACTAGACTGGTTCTCCCTCCTCCTCTTTAATGTAGCTATACTAGACTGGTTCTCCCTCCTCCTCTTTAATGTAGCTATACTAGACTGGTTCTCCCTCTTCCTCCTCTATAATTTAGCTATTCTAGACTGGTTCTCCCTCCTCCTCCTCTCTAATGTAGCTGTACTAGACTGGTTCTCCCTCCTCCTCCTCTATAATGTAGCTATTCTAGACTGGTTCTCCCTCCTCCTCTCTAATGTAGCTATTCTAGACTGGTTCTCCCTCCTCCTCCTCTATAATGTAGCTATTCTAGACTGGTTATCCCTCCTCCTCCTCTCTAATGCAGCTGTAATAGACTGGTTCTCCCTCCTCCTCTTCTCTATTGTAGCTGTTCTAGACTGGTTTTCCCTCCTTCTCTCTTATTTAGCTGTACTAGACTTGTTCTTCCTCCTCCTCCTCTGTAATGTAGCTGTACTAGACTGGTTCTCCCTCCTCCTCCTCTCTAATGTAGCTATACTAGACTGGTTTTCCCTCCTCCTCCTCTTTAATGTAGCTGTACTACACTGGTTCTCCCTCCTCCTCCTCTCTAATGTAGCTGTACTAGACTGGTTCTCCCTCCTCCTCCTCTCTATTGTAGCTGTTCTAGACTGGTTTTCCCTCCTTCTCTCTTATTTAGCTGTACTAGACTTGTTCTCCCTCCTCCTCCTCTCTAATGTAACTGTACTAGAGTGGTTCTCCCTCCTCCTCCTCTCTAATGTAGCTATACTAGACTGTTTCTCCCTCCTCCTTCTCTGTAATGTAGCTGTACTAGACAGGTTATCCCTCCTCCTCTGTAATGTAGCTGTACTAGACTGGTTCTCCCTTCTCCTCCTCTCTAATGTAATTGTACTTGACGGGTTCTCCCTCCTCCTCCTCTCTAATGTAGCTTTACTAGACTGGTTCTCCCTCCTCCACTTTAATGTAGCTATACTAGACTGGTTCTCCCTCTTCCTCCTCTTTAATGTAGCTGTACTAGACTGGTTCTCCCTCCTCCTCTCTAATGTAGCTATTCTAGACTGGTTCTCCCTCCTCCTCTCTAATGTAGCTGTACTAGACTGGTTATCCCTCCTCCTCCTCTCTAATGCAGCTGTAATAGACTGGTTCTCCCTCCTCCTCCTCTCTATTGTAGCTGTTCTAGACTGGTTTTCCCTCCTTCTCTCTTATTTAGCTGTACTAGACTGGTTCTTCCTCCTCCTCCTCTGTAATGTAGCTGTACTAGACTGGTTCTCCCTCCTCCTCCTCTCTAATGTAGCTAGCTATACTAGACTGGTTCTCCCTCCTCCTCCTCTATAATGTAGCTGTACTGGACTGGTTCTCCCTCCTCCTCCTCTCTAATGTAGCTATACTAGACTGGTTCTCCCTCCTCCTCCTCTCTAATGTAGCTAGCTATACTAGACTGGTTCTGCCTCCTCCTCTCTATTGTAGCTGTACCAGACTGGTTCTTCCTCCTCTTCCTCTGTAATGTAGCTGTACTAGACTGGTTCTCCCTCCCCCTCCTCTCTAATGTAACTGTACTTGACGGGTTCTCCCTCCTCCTCCTCTCTAATGTAGCTGTACTAGACAGGTTCTCCCTCCTACTCTGTAATGTAGCAGTACTAGACTGGTTCTCCCTTCTCCTCCTCTCTAATGTAACTGTACTAGACTGGTTTTCCCTCCTCCTCCTCTGTAATGTAGCTGTACTAGACAGGTTCTCCCTCCTCCTCTGTAATGTAGCTGTACTAGACTGGTTCTCCCTCCTCCTCCTCTCTAATGTAGCTGTACTAGACAGGTTCTCCCTCCTCCTCCTCTCTAATGTAGCTATACTAGACTGGTTCTCCCTCCTCCTCTTCTCTAATGTAGCTATACTAGACTGGTTTTCCCTCCTCCTCCTCTATAATGTAGCTATATTAGACTGGTTCTCCCTCCTCCTCCTCTGTAATGCAGCTGTACTAGACTGTTTCTCCCTCCTCCTCCTCTCTAATGTAGCTGTACTAGACAGGTTCTCCCTCCTACTCTGTAATGTAGCTGTACTAGACTGGTTCTGCCTTCTCCTCCTCTATAATGTAACTGTACTTGACGGGTTCTCCCTCCTCCTCCTCTCTAATGTAGCTATTCTAGACTGGTTCTCCCTCCTCATCTATAACGTAGCTATTCTAGACTGGTTCTCCCTCCTCCTCCTCTCTAATGTATCTATACTAGACTGGTTCTCCCTCCTCCTCATCTCTAATGTATCTATACTAGACTGGTTTTCCCTCCGCCTCCTCTTTAATGTAGCTGTACTAGACTGGTTCTCCCTCCTCCTCCTCTATAATGTAGCTATCCTAGACTGGTTCTCCCTCCTCCTCTCTAATGTAGCTATTCTAGACTGGTTCTCCCTCCTCCTCCTCTCTAATGTAGCTGTACTAGAGTGGTTCTCCCTCCTCCTCTCTAATGTAGCTATACTAGACTGGTTTTCCCTCCTCCTCCTCTATAATGTAGCTTTTCTAGACTGGTTCTCCCTCCTCCTCCTCTCTAATGTAGCTGTACTAGAGTGGTTCTCCCTCCTCCTCCTCTGTAATGTAGCTGTACTAGACTGTTTCTCCCTCCTCCTCCTCTCTAATGTAGCTGTACTAGACAGGTTCTCCCTCCTACTCTGTAATGTAGCTGTACTAGACTGGTTCTCCCCTCTCCTCCTCTCTAATGTAACTGTACTAGAGTGGTTCTCCCTCCTCCTCCTCTCTAATGTAGCTATACTGGACTGGTTTTCCCTCCTCCTCCTCTATAATGTAGCTATATTAGACTGGTTCTCCCTCCTCCTCCTCTGTAATGTAGCTGTACTAGACAGGTTCTCCCTCCTCCTCTGTAATGTAGCTGTACTAGACTGGTTCTCCCTTCTCCTCCTCTCTAATGTAACTGTACTTGACGGGTTCTCCCTCCTCCTCCTCTCTAATGTAGCTATACTAGACTGGTTCTCCCTCCTCATCTATAACGTAGCTATTCTAGACTGGTTCTCCCTCCTCCTCCTCTCTAATGTATCTATACTAGACTGGTTCTCCCTCCTCCTCTCTAATGTATCTATACTAGACTGGTTTTCCCTCCTCCTAATCTTTAATGTAGCTGCACTAGACTGGTTCTCCTTCCTCCTCCTCTATAATGTAGCTATCCTAGACTGGTTTTCCCTCCTCCTCTCTAATGTAGCTATTCTAGACTGGTTCTCCCTCCTCCTCCTCTATAATGTAGCTGTACTAGAGTGGTTCTCCCTCCTCCTCTCTAATGTAGCTATTCTAGACTGGTTTTCCCTCCTCCTCCTCTGTAATGTAGCTGTACTAGACTGGTTCTCCCTTCTCCTCATCTTTAATGTAGCTGCACTAGACTGGTTCTCCTTCCTCCTCCTCTATAATGTAGCTATCCTAGACTGGTTCTCCCTCCTCCTCTCTAATGTAGCTATTCTAGACTGGTTCTCCCTCCTCCTCCTCTATAATGTAGCTATCCTAGACTGGTTCTCCCTCCTCCTCTCTAATGTAGCTATTCTAGACTGGTTCTCCCTCCTCCTCCTCTATAATGTAGCTATCCTAGACTGGTTCTCCCTCCTCCTCTCTAATGTAGCTATTCTAGACTGGTTTTCCCTCCTCCTCCTCTGTAATGTAACTGTACTTGACGGGTTCTCCATCCTCCTCCTCTCTATTGTAGCTATACTAGACTGGTTCTCCCTCCTCCTCTTTAATGTAGCTATACTAGACTGGTTCTCCCTCCTCCTCTCTAATGTAGCTATTCTAGACTGGTTCTCCCTCCTCCTCTCTAATGTAGCTGTACTAGAGTGGTTCTTCCTCCTCCTCCTCTCTAATGTAGCTATACTAGACTGGTTATCCCTCCTCCTCCTCTCTAATGCAGCTGTAATAGAATGGTTCCCCCTCCTCCTCCTCTCTATTGTAGCTGTTCTAGACTGGTTTTCCCTCCTTCTCTCTTATTTAGCTGTACTAGACTGGTTCTTCCTCCTCCTCCTCTGTAATGTAGCTGTACTAGACTGGTTCTCCCTCCTCCTCCTCTCTAATGTAGCTGTACTGGACTGGTTCTCCCTCCTCATCCTCTCTAATGTAGCTATACTAGACTGGTTCTCCCTCCTCCTCCTCTCTAATGTAGCTAGCTATACTAGACTGGTTCTCCCTCCTCCTCTCTAATGTAGCTGTACTAGAGTGGTTCTCTCTCCTCCTCCTCTATAATGGAGCTATACTAGACTGGTTCTCCCTCCTCCTCTCTATTGTAGCTGTACCAGACTGGTTCTCCCTCCTCATCTATAATGTAGCTATTCTAGACTGGTTCTCCCACCTCCTCCTCTCTAATGTATCTATACTAGACTGGTTTTCCTTCCTCCTCCTCTTTAATGTAGCTGTACTAGACTGGATCTCCCTCCTCCTCTCTAATGTAGCTAGCTATACTAGACTGGTTCTCCCACCTCCTCCTCTCTAATGTATCTATACTAGACTGGTTTTCCTTCCTCCTCCTCTTTAATGTAGCTGTACTAGACTGGATCTCCCTCCTCCTCTCTAATGTAGCTAGCTATACTAGACTGGTTCTACCTCCTCCTCTCTAATGTAGCTATACTAGACTGGTTCTCCCTCCTCCTCCTCTTTAATGTAGCTGTACTAGACTGGTTCTCCCTCCTCCTCCTCTCTAATGTAGCTGTACTAGACTGGTTCTCCATCCTCAACTCTAATTTAGCTATTCTAGACTGGTTCTCCCTCCTCCTCTTTAATGTAGCTATACTAGACTGGTTCTCCCTCCTCCTCCTCTGTAATGTAGCTGTACTAGACTGGTTCTCCCTCCTCCTCCTCTCTAATGTAGCTGTACTAGACTGGTTCTCCCTCCTCCTCCTCTGTAATGTAGCTGTACTAGACTGTTTCTCCCTCCTCCTCCTCTCTAATGTAGCTGTACTAGACAGGTTCTCCCTCCTACTCTGTAATGTAGCTGTACTAGACTGGTTGTCCCTTCTCCTCCTCTCTAATGTAACTGTACTTGACGGGTTCTCCCTCCTCCTCCTCTCTAATGTAGCTATTCTAGACTGGTTCTCCCTCCTCCTCCTATCTAATGTAGCTGTACTAGAGTGGTTCTCCCTCCCCCTCCTCTCTAATGTAACTGTACTTGACGGGTTCTCCCTCCTCCTCCTCTCTAATGTAGCTATACTAGACTGGTTCTCCCTCCTTCTCTCTAATGTAACTGTACTTGACGGGTTCGCCCTCCTCCTCCTCTCTAATGTAGCTAGACTAGACTGGTTCTCCCTCCTCCTCTTTAATGTAGCTATACTAGACTGGTTCCAATCCTCCTCCTCTGTAATGTAGCTGTACTAGACTGGTTCTCCCTCCTCCTCCTCTGTAATGTAGCTGTACTAGACTGTTTCTCCTTCCTCCTCCTCTCTAATGTAGCTGTACTAGACAGGTTCTCCCTCCTACTCTGTAATGTAGCTGTACTAGACTGGTTCTCCCTTCTCCTCCTCTCTAATGTAACTGTACTAGGGTGGTTCTCCCTCCTCCTCTGTAATGTAGCTGTACTAGACAGGTTCTCCCTCCTCCTCTGTAATGTAGCTGTACTAGACTGGTTCTCCCTTCTCCTCCTCTCTAATGTAACTGTACTTGACGGGTTCTCCCTCCTCCTCCTCTCTAATGTAGCTATACTAGACTGGTTCTCCCTCCTCATCTATAACGTAGCTATTCTAGACTGGTTCTCCCTCCTCCTCCTCTCTAATGTATCTATACTAGACTGGTTCTCCCTCCTCCTCCTCTCTAATGTATCTATACTAGACTGGTTTTCCCTCCTCCTCCTCTTTAATGTAGCTGTACTAGACTGGTTCTCCTTCCTCCTCCTCTATAATGTAGCTATCCTAGACTGGTTCTCCCTCCTCCTCTCTAATGTAGCTATTCTAGACTGGTTCTCCCTCCTCCTCCTCTATAATGTAGCTGTACTAGAGTGGTTCTCCCTCCTCCTCTCTAATGTAGCTATACTAGACTGGTTTTCCCTCCTCCTCCTCTGTAATGTAGCTGTACTAGACTGGTTCTCCCTTCTCCTCCTCTCTAATGTAACTGTACTTGACGGGTTCTCCATCCTCCTCCTCTCTAATGTATCTATACTAGACTGGTTCTCCCTCCTCCTCTTTAATGTAGCTATACTAGACTGGATCTCCCTCCTCCTCTCTAATGTAGCTATTCTAGACTGGTTCTCCCTCCTCCTCTCTAATGTAGCTGTACTAGAGTGGTTCTCCCTTCTCCTCCTCTCTAATGTAACTGTCCTAGGGTGGTTCTCCCTCCTCCTCTGTAATGTAGCTGTACTAGACAGGTTCTCCCTCCTCCTCTGTAATGTAGCTGTACTAGAGTGGTTCTCCCTCCTCCTCCTCTCTAATGTAGCTATACTAGACTGGTTATCCCTCCTCCTCCTCTCTAATGCAGCTGTAATAGAATGGTTCCCCCTCCTCCTCCTCTCTATTGTAGCTGTTCTAGACTGGTTTTCCCTCCTTCTCTCTTATTTAGCTGTACTAGACTGGTTCTTCCTCCTCCTCCTCTGTAATGTAGCTGTACTAGACTGGTTCTCCCTCCTCCTCCTCTCTAATGTAGCTGTACTGGACTGGTTCTCCCTCCTCCTCCTCTCTAATGTAGCTATACTAGACTGGTTCTCCCTCCTCCTCCTCTCTAATGTAGCTAGCTATACTAGACTGGTTCTCCCTCTTCCTCTCTAATGTAGCTGTACTAGAGTGGTTCTCTCTCCTCCTCCTCTATAATGGAGCTATACTAGACTGGTTATCCCTCCTCCTCTCTATTGTAGCTGTACCAGACTGGTTCTCCCTCGTCATCTATAATGTAGCTATTCTAGACTGGTTCTCCCACCTCCTCCTCTCTAATGTATCTATACTAGACTGGTTCTCCCTCCTCCTCCTCTCTAATGTATCTATACTAGACTGGTTTTCCTTCCTCCTCCTCTTTAATGTAGCTGTACTAGACTGGATCTCCCTCCTCCTCTCTAATGTAGCTAGCTATACTAGACTGGTTCTCCCTCCTCCTCTTTAATGTAGCTATACTAGACTGGTTCTCCCTCCTCCTCCTCTTTATTGTAGCTGTACTAGACTGGTTCTCCCTCCTCCTCCTCTCTAATATAGCTGTAATAGACTGGTTCTCCATCCTCAACTCTAATTTAGCTATTCTAGACTGGTTCTCCCTCCTCCTCTTTAATGTAGCTATACTAGACTGGTTCTCCCTCCTCCTCCTCTGTAATGTAGCTGTACTAGAGTGGTTCTCCCTCCCCCTCCTCTCTAATGTAACTGTACTTGACGGGTTCTCCCTCCTCCTCCTCTCTAATGTAGCTATACTAGACTGGTTCTCCCTCCTTCTCTCTAATGTAACTGTACTTGACGGGTTCGCCCTCCTCCTCCTCTCTAATGTAGCTATACTAGACTGGTTCTCCCTCCTCATCTATAACGTAGTTATTCTAGACTGGTTCTCCCTCCTCCTCCTCTCTAATGTATCTATACTAGACTGGTTTTCCCTCCTCCTCTCTAATGTATCTATACTAGACTGGTTTTCCCTCCTCCTCATCTTTAATGTAGCTGTACTAGACTGGTTCTCCTTCCTCCTCCTCTATAATGTAGCTATCCTAGACTGGTTCTCCCTCCTCCTCTCTAATGTAGCTATTCTAGACTGGTTCTCCCTCCTCCTCCTCTATAATGTAGCTGTACTAGAGTGGTTCTCCCTCCTCCTCTCTAATGTAGCTATACTAGACTGGTTTTCCCTCCTCCTCCTCTGTAATGTAGCTGTACTAGACTGGTTCTCCCTTCTCCTCCTCTCTAATGTAACTGTACTTGACGGGTTCTCCATCCTCCTCCTCTCTATTGTAGCTATACTAGACTGGTTCTCCCTCCTCCTCTTTAATGTAGCTATACTAGACTGGTTCTCCCTCCTCCTCTCTAATGTAGCTATTCTAGACTGGTTCTCCCTCCTCCTCTCTAATGTAGCTGTACTAGAGTGGTTCTCCCTCCTCCTCCTCTCTAATGTAGCTATACTAGACTGGTTATCCCTCCTCCTCCTCTCTAATGCAGCTGTAATAGAATGGTTCCCCCTCCTCCTCCTCTCTATTGTAGCTGTTCTAGACTGGTTTTCCCTCCTTCTCTCTTATTTAGCTGTACTAGACTGGTTCTTCCTCCTCCTCCTCTGTAATGTAGCTGTACTAGACTGGTTCTCCCTCCTCCTCCTCTCTAATGTAGCTGTACTGGACTGGTTCTCCCTCCTCATCCTCTCTAATGTAGCTATACTAGACTGGTTCTCCCTCCTCCTCCTCTCTAATGTAGCTAGCTATACTAGACTGGTTCTCCCTCCTCCTCTCTAATGTAGCTGTACTAGAGTGGTTCTCTCTCCTCCTCCTCTATAATGGAGCTATACTAGACTGGTTCTCCCTCCTCCTCTCTATTGTAGCTGTACCAGACTGGTTCTCCCTCCTCATCTATAATGTAGCTATTCTAGACTGGTTCTCCCACCTCCTCCTCTCTAATGTATCTATACTAGACTGGTTCTCCCTCCTCCTCCTCTCTAATGTATCTATACTAGACTGGTTTTCCTTCCTCCTCCTCTTTAATGTAGCTGTACTAGACTGGATCTCCCTCCTCCTCTCTAATGTAGCTAGCTATACTAGACTGGTTCTACCTCCTCCTCTCTAATGTAGCTATACTAGACTGGTTCTCCCTCCTCCTCCTCTTTAATGTAGCTGTACTAGACTGGTTCTCCCTCCTCCTCCTCTCTAATGTAGCTGTACTAGACTGGTTCTCCATCCTCAACTCTAATTTAGCTATTCTAGACTGGTTCTCCCTCCTCCTCTTTAATGTAGCTATACTAGACTGGTTCTCCCTCCTCCTCCTCTGTAATGTAGCTGTACTAGACTGGTTCTCCCTCCTCCTCCTCTCTAATGTAGCTGTACTAGACTGGTTCTCCCTCCTCCTCCTCTGTAATGTAGCTGTACTAGACTGTTTCTCCCTCCTCCTCCTCTCTAATGTAGCTGTACTAGACAGGTTCTCCCTCCTACTCTGTAATGTAGCTGTACTAGACTGGTTGTCCCTTCTCCTCCTCTCTCTTGTAACTGTACTTGACGGGTTCTCCCTCCTCCTCCTCTCTAATGTAGCTATTCTAGACTGGTTCTCCCTCCTCCTCCTATCTAATGTAGCTGTACTAGAGTGGTTCTCCCTCCCCCTCCTCTCTAATGTAACTGTACTTGACGGGTTCTCCCTCCTCCTCCTCTCTAATGTAGCTATACTAGACTGGTTCTCCCTCCTTCTCTCTAATGTAACTGTACTTGACGGGTTCGCCCTCCTCCTCCTCTCTAATGTAGCTAGACTAGACTGGTTCTCCCTCCTCCTCTTTAATGTAGCTATACTAGACTGGTTCCAATCCTCCTCCTCTGTAATGTAGCTGTACTAGACTGGTTCTCCCTCCTCCTCCTCTGTAATGTAGCTGTACTAGACTGTTTCTCCTTCCTCCTCCTCTCTAATGTAGCTGTACTAGACAGGTTCTCCCTCCTACTCTGTAATGTAGCTGTACTAGACTGGTTCTCCCTTCTCCTCCTCTCTAATGTAACTGTACTAGGGTGGTTCTCCCTCCTCCTCTGTAATGTAGCTGTACTAGACAGGTTCTCCCTCCTCCTCTGTAATGTAGCTGTACTAGACTGGTTCTCCCTTCTCCTCCTCTCTAATGTAACTGTACTTGACGGGTTCTCCCTCCTCCTCCTCTCTAATGTAGCTATACTAGACTGGTTCTCCCTCCTCATCTATAACGTAGCTATTCTAGACTGGTTCTCCCTCCTCCTCCTCTCTAATGTATCTATACTAGACTGGTTCTCCCTCCTCCTCCTCTCTAATGTATCTATACTAGACTGGTTTTCCCTCCTCCTCCTCTTTAATGTAGCTGTACTAGACTGGTTCTCCTTCCTCCTCCTCTATAATGTAGCTATCCTAGACTGGTTCTCCCTCCTCCTCTCTAATGTAGCTATTCTAGACTGGTTCTCCCTCCTCCTCCTCTATAATGTAGCTGTACTAGAGTGGTTCTCCCTCCTCCTCTCTAATGTAGCTATACTAGACTGGTTTTCCCTCCTCCTCCTCTGTAATGTAGCTGTACTAGACTGGTTCTCCCTTCTCCTCCTCTCTAATGTAACTGTACTTGACGGGTTCTCCATCCTCCTCCTCTCTAATGTATCTATACTAGACTGGTTCTCCCTCCTCCTCTTTAATGTAGCTATACTAGACTGGATCTCCCTCCTCCTCTCTAATGTAGCTATTCTAGACTGGTTCTCCCTCCTCCTCTCTAATGTAGCTGTACTAGAGTGGTTCTCCCTTCTCCTCCTCTCTAATGTAACTGTCCTAGGGTGGTTCTCCCTCCTCCTCTGTAATGTAGCTGTACTAGACAGGTTCTCCCTCCTCCTCTGTAATGTAGCTGTACTAGAGTGGTTCTCCCTCCTCCTCCTCTCTAATGTAGCTATACTAGACTGGTTGTCCCTCGTCCTCCTCTCTAATGCAGCTGTAATAGAATGGTTCCCCCTCCTCCTCCTCTCTATTGTAGCTGTTCTAGACTGGTTTTCCCTCCTTCTCTCTTATTTAGCTGTACTAGACTGGTTCTTCCTCCTCCTCCTCTGTAATGTAGCTGTACTAGACTGGTTCTCCCTCCTCCTCCTCTCTAATGTAGCTGTACTGGACTGGTTCTCCCTCCTCCTCCTCTCTAATGTAGCTATACTAGACTGGTTCTCCCTCCTCCTCTCTAATGTAGCTGTACTAGAGTGGTTCTCTCTCCTCCTCCTCTATAATGGAGCTATACTAGACTGGTTATCCCTCCTCCTCTCTATTGTAGCTGTACCAGACTGGTTCTCCCTCCTCATCTATAATGTAGCTATTCTAGACTGGTTCTCCCACCTCCTCCTCTCTAATGTATCTATACTAGACTGGTTCTCCCTCCTCCTCCTCTCTAATGTATCTATACTAGACTGGTTTTCCTTACTCCTCCTCTTTAATGTAGCTGTACTAGACTGGATCTCCCTCCTCCTCTCTAATGTAGCTAGCTATACTAGACTGGTTCTCCCTCCTCCTCTTTAATGTAGCTATACTAGACTGGTTCTCCCTCCTCCTCCTCTTTATTGTAGCTGTACTAGACTGGTTCTCCCTCCTCCTCCTCTCTAATGTAGCTGTAATAGACTGGTTCTCCATCCTCAACTCTAATTTAGCTATTCTAGACTGGTTCTCCCTCCTCCTCTTTAATGTAGCTATACTAGACTGGTTCTCCCTCCTCCTCCTCTGTAAAGTAGCTGTACTAGAGTGGTTCTCCCTCCCCCTCCTCTCTAATGTAACTGTACTTGACGGGTTCTCCCTCCTCCTCCTCTCTAATGTAGCTATACTAGACTGGTTCTCCCTCCTTCTCTCTAATGTAACTGTACTTGACGGGTTCGCCCTCCTCCTCCTCTCTAATGTAGCTAGACTAGACTGGTTCTCCCTCCTCCTCTTTAATGTAGCTATACTAGACTGGTTCCCCTCCTCCTCCTCTGTAATGTAGCTGTACTAGACTGGTTCTCCCTCCTCCTCCTCTGTAATGTAGCTGTAGTAGACTGTTTCTCCTTCCTCCTCCTCTCTAATGTAGCTGTACTAGACAGGTTCTCCCCCCTACTCTGTAATGTAGCTCTACTAGACTGGTTCTCCCTTCTCCTCCTCTCTAATGTAACTGTACTAGAGTGGTTCTCCCTCCTCCTCTGTAATGTAGCTGTACTAGACAGGTTCTCCCTCCTCCTCTGTAATGTAGCTGTACTAGACTGGTTCTCCCTTCTCCTCCTCTCTAATGTAACTGTACTTGACGGGTTCTCCCTCCTCCTCCTCTCTAATGTAGCTATACTAGACTGGTTCTCCCTCCACATCTATAACGTAGCTATTCTAGACTGGTTCTCCCTCCTCCTCCTCTCTAATGTATCTATACTAGACTGGTTCTCCCTCCTCCTCCTCTCTAATGTATCTATACTAGACTGGTTTTCTCTCCTCCTCCTCTTTAATGTAGCTGTACTAGACTGGTTCTCCTTCCTCCTCCTCTATAATGTAGCTATCCTAGACTGGTTCTCCCTCCTCCTCTATAATGTAGCTGTACTAGAGTGGTTCTCCCTCCTCCTCTCTAATGTAGCTATACTAGACTGGTTTTCCCTCCTCCACCTCTGTAATGTAGCTGTACTAGACTGGTTCTCCCTTCTCCTCCTCTCTAATGTAACTGTACTTGACGGGTTCTCCATCCTCCTCCTCTCTAATGTAGCTGTACTAGACTGGTTCTCCCTCCTCCTCTTTAATGTAGCTATACTAGACTGGATCTCCCTCCTCCTCTCTAATGTAGCTATTCTAGACTGGTTCCCCCTCCTCCTCTCTAATGTAGCTGTACTAGAGTGGTTCTCCCTCCTCCTCCTCTCTAATGTAGCTATACTAGACTGGTTATCCCTCCTCCTCCTCTCTAATGCAGCTGTAATAGAATGGTTCCCCCTCCTCCTCCTCTCTATTGTAGCTGTTCTAGACTGGTTTTCCCTCCTTCTCTCTTATTTAGCTGTACTAGACTGGTTCTTCCTCCTCCTCCTCTGTAATGTAGCTGTACTAGACTGGTTCTCCCTCCTCCTCCTCTCTAATGTAGATGTACTGGACTGGTTCTCCCTCCTCCTCCTCTCTAATGCAGCTGTAATAGAATGGTTCCCCCTCCTCCTCCTCTCTATTGTAGCTGTTCTAGACTGGTTTTCCCTCCTTCTCTCTTATTTAGCTGTACTAGACTGGTTCTTCCTCCTCCTCCTCTGTAATGTAGCTGTACTAGACTGGTTCTCCCTCCTCCTCCTCTGTAATGTAGCTGTACTGGACTGGTTCTCCCTCCTCCTCCTCTCTAATGTAGCTATACTAGACTGGTTCTCCCTCCTCCTCCTCTCTAATGTAGCTGTACTAGAGTGGTTCTCTCTCCTCCTCCTCTATAATGGAGCTAGACTAGACTGGTTCTCCCTCCTCCTCTCTATTGTAGCTGTACCAGACTGGTTCTCCCTCCTCATCTATAATGTAGCTATTCTAGACTGGTTCTCCCACCTCCTCCTCTCTAATGTATCTATACTAGACTGGTTCTCCCTCCTCCTCCTCTCTAATGTGTCTATACTAGACTGGTTTTCCTTCCTCCTCCTCTTTAATGTAGCTGTACTAGACTGGATCTCCCTCCTCCTCTCTAATGTAGCTAGCTATACTAGACTGGTTCTACCTCCTCCTCTTTAATGTAGCTATACTAGACTGGTTCTCCCTCCTCCTCCTCTTTAATGTAGCTGTACTAGACTGGTTCTCCCTCCTCCTCCTCTCTAATGTAGCTGTACTAGACTGGTTCTCCATCCTCAACTCTAATTTAGCTATTCTAGACTGGTTCTTCCTCCTCCTCTTTAATGTAGCTATACTAGACTGGTTCTCCCTCCTCCTCCTCTGTAATGTAGCTGTACTAGACTGGTTCTCCCTCCTCCTCCTCTCTAATGTAGCTGTACTAGACTGGTTCTCCCTCCTCCTCCTCTGTAATGTAGCTGTACTAGACAGTTTCTCCCTCCTCCTCCTCTCTAATGTAGCTATACTAGACAGGTTCTCCCTCCTACTCTGTAATGTAGCTGTACTAGACTGGTTGTCCCTTCTCCTCCTCTCTATTGTAACTGTACTTGACGGGTTCTCCCTCCTCCTCCTCTCTAATGTAGCTATTCTAGACTGGTTCTCCCTCCTCCTCCTATCTAATGTAGCTGTACTAGAGTGGTTCTCCCTCCCCCTCCTCTCTAATGTAACTGTACTTGACGGGTTCTCCCTCCTCCTCCTCTCTAATGTAGCTATACTAGACTGGTTCTCCCTCCTTCTCTCTAATGTAACTGTACTTGACGGGTTCGCCCTCCTCCTCCTCTCTAATGTAGCTAGACTAGACTGGTTCTCCCTCCTCCTCTTTAATGTAGCTATACTAGACTGGTTCCAATCCTCCTCCTCTGTAATGTAGCTGTACTAGACTGGTTCTCCCTCCTCCTCCTCTGTAATGTAGCTGTACTAGACTGTTTCTCCTTCCTCCTCCTCTCTAATGTAGCTGTACTAGACAGGTTCTCCCTCCTACTCTGTAATGTAGCTGTACTAGACTGGTTCTCCCTTCTCCTCCTCTCTAATGTAACTGTACTAGGGTGGTTCTCCCTCCTCCTCTGTAATGTAGCTGTACTAGACAGGTTCTCCCTCCTCCTCTGTAATGTAGCTGTACTAGACTGGTTCTCCCTTCTCCTCCTCTCTAATGTAACTGTACTTGACGGGTTCTCCCTCCTCCTCCTCTCTAATGTAGCTATACTAGACTGGTTCTCCCTCCTCATCTATAACGTAGCTATTCTAGACTGGTTCTCCCTCCTCCTCCTCTCTAATGTATCTATACTAGACTGGTTCTCCCTCCTCCTCCTCTCTAATGTATCTATACTAGACTGGTTTTCCCTCCTCCTCCTCTTTAATGTAGCTGTACTAGACTGGTTCTCCTTCCTCCTCCTCTATAATTTAGCTATCCTAGACTGGTTCTCCCTCCTCCTCTCTAATGTAGCTATTCTAGACTGGTTCTCCCTCCTCCTCCTCTATAATGTAGCTGTACTAGAGTGGTTCTCCCTCCTCCTCTCTAATGTAGCTATACTAGACTGGTTTTCCCTCCTCCTCCTCTGTAATGTAGCTGTACTAGACTGGTTCTCCCTTCTCCTCCTCTCTAATGTAACTGTACTTGACGGGTTCTCCATCCTCCTCCTCTCTAATGTATCTATACTAGACTGGTTCTCCCTCCTCCTCTTTAATGTAGCTATACTAGACTGGATCTCCCTCCTCCTCTCTAATGTAGCTATTCTAGACTGGTTCTCCCTCCTCCTCTCTAATGTAGCTGTACTAGAGTGGTTCTCCCTTCTCCTCCTCTCTAATGTAACTGTCCTAGGGTGGTTCTCCCTCCTCCTCTGTAATGTAGCTGTACTAGACAGGTTCTCCCTCCTCCTCTGTAATGTAGCTGTACTAGAGTGGTTCTCCCTCCTCCTCCTCTCTAATGTAGCTATACTAGACTGGTTGTCCCTCGTCCTCCTCTCTAATGCAGCTGTAATAGAATGGTTCCCCCTCCTCCTCCTCTCTATTGTAGCTGTTCTAGACTGGTTTTCCCTCCTTCTCTCTTATTTAGCTGTACTAGACTGGTTCTTCCTCCTCCTCCTCTGTAATGTAGCTGTACTAGACTGGTTCTCCCTCCTCCTCCTCTCTAATGTAGCTGTACTGGACTGGTTCTCCCTCCTCCTCCTCTCTAATGTAGCTATACTAGACTGGTTCTCCCTCCTCCTCCTCTCTAATGTAGTTAGCTATACTAGACTGGTTCTCCCTCCTCCTCTCTAATGTAGCTGTACTAGAGTGGTTCTCTCTCCTCCTCCTCTATAATGGAGCTATACTAGACTGGTTATCCCTCCTCCTCTCTATTGTAGCTGTACCAGACTGGTTCTCCCTCCTCATCTATAATGTAGCTATTCTAGACTGGTTCTCCCACCTCCTCCTCTCTAATGTATCTATACTAGACTGGTTCTCCCTCCTCCTCCTCTCTAATGTATCTATACTAGACTGGTTTTCCTTACTCCTCCTCTTTAATGTAGCTGTACTAGACTGGATCTCCCTCCTCCTCTCTAATGTAGCTAGCTATACTAGACTGGTTCTCCCTCCTCCTCTTTAATGTAGCTATACTAGACTGGTTCTCCCTCCTCCTCCTCTTTATTGTAGCTGTACTAGACTGGTTCTCCCTCCTCCTCCTCTCTAATGTAGCTGTAATAGACTGGTTCTCCATCCTCAACTCTAATTTAGCTATTCTAGACTGGTTCTCCCTCCTCCTCTTTAATGTAGCTATACTAGACTGGTTCTCCCTCCTCCTCCTCTGTAATGTAGCTGTACTAGAGTGGTTCTCCCTCCCCCTCCTCTCTAATGTAACTGTACTTGACGGGTTCTCCCTCCTCCTCCTCTCTAATGTAGCTATACTAGACTGGTTCTCCCTCCTTCTCTCTAATGTAACTGTACTTGACGGGTTCGCCCTCCTCCTCCTCTCTAATGTAGCTAGACTAGACTGGTTCTCCCTCCTCCTCTTTAATGTAGCTATACTAGACTGGTTCCCCTCCTCCTCCTCTGTAATGTAGCTGTACTAGACTGGTTCTCCCTCCTCCTCCTCTGTAATGTAGCTGTAGTAGACTGTTTCTCCTTCCTCCTCCTCTCTAATGTAGCTGTACTAGACAGGTTCTCCCCCCTACTCTGTAATGTAGCTCTACTAGACTGGTTCTCCCTTCTCCTCCTCTCTAATGTAACTGTACTAGAGTGGTTCTCCCTCCTCCTCTGTAATGTAGCTGTACTAGACAGGTTCTCCCTCCTCCTCTGTAATGTAGCTGTACTAGACTGGTTCTCCCTTCTCCTCCTCTCTAATGTAACTGTACTTGACGGGTTCTCCCTCCTCCTCCTCTCTAATGTAGCTATACTAGACTGGTTCTCCCTCCTCATCTATAACGTAGCTATTCTAGACTGGTTCTCCCTCCTCCTCCTCTCTAATGTATCTATACTAGACTGGTTCTCCCTCCTCCTCCTCTCTAATGTATCTATACTAGACTGGTTTTCCCTCCTCCTCCTCTTTAATGTAGCTGTACTAGACTGGTTCTCCTTCCTCCTCCTCTATAATGTAGCTATCCTAGACTGGTTCTCCCTCCTCCTCTATAATGTAGCTGTACTAGAGTGGTTCTCCCTCCTCCTCTCTAATGTAGCTATACTAGACTGGTTTTCCCTCCTCCACCTCTGTAATGTAGCTGTACTAGACTGGTTCTCCCTTCTCCTCCTCTCTAATGTAACTGTACTTGACGGGTTCTCCATCCTCCTCCTCTCTAATGTAGCTGTACTAGACTGGTTCTCCCTCCTCCTCTTTAATGTAGCTATACTAGACTGGATCTCCCTCCTCCTCTCTAATGTAGCTATTCTAGACTGGTTCCCCCTCCTCCTCTCTAATGTAGCTGTACTAGAGTGGTTCTCCCTCCTCCTCCTCTCTAATGTAGCTATACTAGACTGGTTATCCCTCCTCCTCCTCTCTAATGCAGCTGTAATAGAATGGTTCCCCCTCCTCCTCCTCTCTATTGTAGCTGTTCTAGACTGGTTTTCCCTCCTTCTGTCTTATTTAGCTGTACTAGACTGGTTCTTCCTCCTCCTCCTCTGTAATGTAGCTGTACTAGACTGGTTCTCCCTCCTCCTCCTCTCTAATGTAGATGTACTGGACTGGTTCTCCCTCCTCCTCCTCTCTAATGCAGCTGTAATAGAATGGTTCCCCCTCCTCCTCCTCTCTATTGTAGCTGTTCTAGACTGGTTTTCCCTCCTTCTCTCTTATTTAGCTGTACTAGACTGGTTCTTCCTCCTCCTCCTCTGTAATGTAGCTGTACTAGACTGGTTCTCCCTCCTCCTCCTCTCTAATGTAGCTGTACTGGACTGGTTCTCCCTCCTCCTCCTCTCTAATGTAGCTATACTAGACTGGTTCTCCCTCCTCCTCCTCTCTAATGTAGCTAGCTATACTAGACTGGTTCTCCCTCCTCCTCTCTAATGTAGCTGTACTAGAGTGGTTCTCTCTCCTCCTCCTCTATAATGGAGCTAGACTAGACTGGTTCTCCCTCCTCCTCTCTATTGTAGCTGTACCAGACTGGTTCTCCCTCCTCATCTATAATGTAGCTATTCTAGACTGGTTCTCCCACCTCCTCCTCTCTAATGTATCTATACTAGACTGGTTCTCCCTCCTCCTCCTCTCTAATGTGTCTATACTAGACTGGTTTTCCTTCCTCCTCCTCTTTAATGTAGCTGTACTAGACTGGATCTCCCTCCTCCTCTCTAATGTAGCTAGCTATACTAGACTGGTTCTACCTCCTCCTCTTTAATGTAGCTATACTAGACTGGTTCTCCCTCCTCCTCCTCTTTAATGTAGCTGTACTAGACTGGTTCTCCCTCCTCCTCCTCTCTAATGTAGCTGTACTAGACTGGTTCTCCATCCTCAACTCTAATTTAGCTATTCTAGACTGGTTCTTCCTCCTCCTCTTTAATGTAGCTATACTAGACTGGTTCTCCCTCCTCCTCCTCTGTAATGTAGCTGTACTAGACTGGTTCTCCCTCCTCCTCCTCTCTAATGTAGCTGTACTAGACTGGTTCTCCCTCCTCCTCCTCTGTAATGTAGCTGTACTAGACTGTTTCTCCCTCCTCAACTCTAATTTAGCTATTCTAGACTGGTTCTTCCTCCTCCTCTTTAATGTAGCTATACTAGACTGGTTCTCCCTCCTCCTCCTCTGTAATGTAGCTGTACTAGACTGGTTCTCCATCCTCAACTCTAATTTAGCTATTCTAGACTGGTTCTTCCTCCTCCTCTTTAATGTAGCTATACTAGACTGGTTCTCCCTCCTCCTCCTCTGTAATGTAGCTGTACTAGACTGGTTCTCCCTCCTCCTCCTCTCTAATTTAGCTATTCTAGACTGGTTCTCCCTCCTCCTCTTTAATGTAGCTATACTAGACTGGTTCTCCCTCCTCCTCCTCTGTAATGTAGCTGTACTAGAGTGGTTCTCCCTCCCCCTCCTCTCTAATGTAACTGTACTTGACGGGTTCTCCCTCCTCCTCCTCTCTAATGTAGCTATACTAGACTGGTTCTCCCTCCTTCTCTCTAATGTAACTGTACTTGACGGGTTCGCCCTCCTCCTCCTCTCTAATGTAGCTAGACTAGACTGGTTCTCCCTCCTCCTCTTTAATGTAGCTATACTAGACTGGTTCCCCTCCTCCTCCTCTGTAATGTAGCTGTACTAGACTGGTTCTCCCTCCTCCTCCTCTGTAATGTAGCTGTAGTAGACTGTTTCTCCTTCCTCCTCCTCTCTAATGTAGCTGTACTAGACAGGTTCTCCCCCCTACTCTGTAATGTAGCTCTACTAGACTGGTTCTCCCTTCTCCTCCTCTCTAATGTAACTGTACTAGAGTGGTTCTCCCTCCTCCTCTGTAATGTAGCTGTACTAGACAGGTTCTCCCTCCTCCTCTGTAATGTAGCTGTACTAGACTGGTTCTCCCTTCTCCTCCTCTCTAATGTAACTGTACTTGACGGGTTCTCCCTCCTCCTCCTCTCTAATGTAGCTATACTAGACTGGTTCTCCCTCCTCATCTATAACGTAGCTATTCTAGACTGGTTCTCCCTCCTCCTCCTCTCTAATGTATCTATACTAGACTGGTTCTCCCTCCTCCTCCTCTCTAATGTATCTATACTAGACTGGTTTTCCCTCCTCCTCCTCTTTAATGTAGCTGTACTAGACTGGTTCTCCTTCCTCCTCCTCTATAATGTAGCTATCCTAGACTGGTTCTCCCTCCTCCTCTATAATGTAGCTGTACTAGAGTGGTTCTCCCTCCTCCTCTCTAATGTAGCTATACTAGACTGGTTTTCCCTCCTCCACCTCTGTAATGTAGCTGTACTAGACTGGTTCTCCCTTCTCCTCCTCTCTAATGTAACTGTACTTGACGGGTTCTCCATCCTCCTCCTCTCTAATGTAGCTGTACTAGACTGGTTCTCCCTCCTCCTCTTTAATGTAGCTATACTAGACTGGATCTCCCTCCTCCTCTCTAATGTAGCTATTCTAGACTGGTTCCCCCTCCTCCTCTCTAATGTAGCTGTACTAGAGTGGTTCTCCCTCCTCCTCCTCTCTAATGTAGCTATACTAGACTGGTTATCCCTCCTCCTCCTCTCTAATGCAGCTGTAATAGAATGGTTCCCCCTCCTCCTCCTCTCTATTGTAGCTGTTCTAGACTGGTTTTCCCTCCTTCTGTCTTATTTAGCTGTACTAGACTGGTTCTTCCTCCTCCTCCTCTGTAATGTAGCTGTACTAGACTGGTTCTCCCTCCTCCTCCTCTCTAATGTAGATGTACTGGACTGGTTCTCCCTCCTCCTCCTCTCTAATGCAGCTGTAATAGAATGGTTCCCCCTCCTCCTCCTCTCTATTGTAGCTGTTCTAGACTGGTTTTCCCTCCTTCTCTCTTATTTAGCTGTACTAGACTGGTTCTTCCTCCTCCTCCTCTGTAATGTAGCTGTACTAGACTGGTTCTCCCTCCTCCTCCTCTCTAATGTAGCTGTACTGGACTGGTTCTCCCTCCTCCTCCTCTCTAATGTAGCTATACTAGACTGGTTCTCCCTCCTCCTCCTCTCTAATGTAGCTAGCTATACTAGACTGGTTCTCCCTCCTCCTCTCTAATGTAGCTGTACTAGAGTGGTTCTCTCTCCTCCTCCTCTATAATGGAGCTAGACTAGACTGGTTCTCCCTCCTCCTCTCTATTGTAGCTGTACCAGACTGGTTCTCCCTCCTCATCTATAATGTAGCTATTCTAGACTGGTTCTCCCACCTCCTCCTCTCTAATGTATCTATACTAGACTGGTTCTCCCTCCTCCTCCTCTCTAATGTGTCTATACTAGACTGGTTTTCCTTCCTCCTCCTCTTTAATGTAGCTGTACTAGACTGGATCTCCCTCCTCCTCTCTAATGTAGCTAGCTATACTAGACTGGTTCTACCTCCTCCTCTTTAATGTAGCTATACTAGACTGGTTCTCCCTCCTCCTCCTCTTTAATGTAGCTGTACTAGACTGGTTCTCCCTCCTCCTCCTCTCTAATGTAGCTGTACTAGACTGGTTCTCCATCCTCAACTCTAATTTAGCTATTCTAGACTGGTTCTTCCTCCTCCTCTTTAATGTAGCTATACTAGACTGGTTCTCCCTCCTCCTCCTCTGTAATGTAGCTGTACTAGACTGGTTCTCCCTCCTCCTCCTCTCTAATGTAGCTGTACTAGACTGGTTCTCCCTCCTCCTCCTCTGTAATGTAGCTGTACTAGACTGTTTCTCCCTCCTCCTCCTCTCTAATGTAGCTATACTAGACAGGTTCTCCCTCCTACTCTGTAATGTAGCTGTACTAGACTGGTTGTCCCTTCTCCTCCTCTCTATTGTAACGGTACTTGACGGGTTCTCCCTCCTCCTCCTCTCTAATGTAGCTATTCTAGACTGGTTCTCCCTCCTCCTCCTATCTAATGTAGCTGTACTAGAGTGGTTCTCCCTCCCCCTCCTCTCTAATGTAACTGTACTTGACGGGTTCTCCCTCCTCCTCCTCTCTAATGTAGCTATACTAGACTGGTTCTCCCTCCTTCTCTCTAATGTAACTGTACTTGACGGGTTCGCCCTCCTCCTCCTCTCTAATGTAGCTAGACTAGACTGGTTCTCCCTCCTCCTCTTTAATGTAGCTATACTAGACTGGTTCCAATCCTCCTCCTCTGTAATGTAGCTGTACTAGACTGGTTCTCCCTCCTCCTCCTCTGTAATGTAGCTGTACTAGACTGTTTCTCCTTCCTCCTCCTCTCTAATGTAGCTGTACTAGACAGGTTCTCCCTCCTACTCTGTAATGTAGCTGTACTAGACTGGTTCTCCCTTCTCCTCCTCTCTAATATAACTGTACTAGAGTGGTTCTCCCTCCTCCTCTGTAATGTAGCTGTGCTAGACAGGTTCTCCCTCCTCCTCTGTAATGTAGCTGTACTAGACTGGTTCTCCCTTCTCCTCCTCTCTAATGTAACTGTACTTGACGGGTTCTCCCTCCTCCTCCTCTCTAATGTAGCTATACTAGACTGGTTCTCCCTCCTCATCTATAACGTAGCTATTCTAGACTGGTTCTCCCTCCTCCTCCTCTCTAATGTATCTATACTAGACTGGTTCTCCCTCCTCCTCCTCTCTAATGTATCTATACTAGACTGGTTTTCCCTCCTCCTCCTCTTTAATGTAGCTGTACTAGACTGGTTCTCCTTCCTCCTCCTCTATAATGTAGCTATCCTAGACTGGTTCTCCCTCCTCCTCTCTAATGTAGCTATTCTAGACTGGTTCTCCCTCCTCCTCCTCTATAATGTAGCTGTACTAGAGTGGTTCTCCCTCCTCCTCTCTAATGTAGCTATACTAGACTGGTTTTCCCTCCTCCTCCTCTCTAATGTAACTGTACTTGACGGGTTCTCCATCCTCCTCCTCTCTAATGTATCTATACTAGACTGGTTCTCCCTCCTCCTCTTTAATGTAGCTATACTAGACTGGATCTCCCTCCTCCTCTCTAATGTAGCTATTCTAGACTGGTTCTCCCTCCTCCTCTCTAATGTAGCTGTACTAGAGTGGTTCTCCCTCCTCCTCTCTAATGTAGCTATACTCGACTGGTTATCCCTCCTCCTCCTCTCTAATGCAGCTGTAATAGAATGGTTCCCCCTCCTCCTCCTCTCTATTGTAGCTGTTCTAGACTGGTTTTCCCTCCTTCTCTCTTATTTAGCTGTACTAGACTGGTTCTCCCTCCTCCTCTCTAATGTAGCTATACTAGACTGGTTCTCCCTCCTCCTCCTCTCTAATGTAGCTTTACAAGACTGGTTCTCCCTCCTCTGGCTCTCTAATGTAGCTATACTAGACTGGTTCTCCCTCCTCCTCCTCTCTAATGTAGCTAGCTATACTAGACTGGTTCTCCCTCCTCCTCTCTAATGTAGCTGTACTAGAGTGGTTCTCTCTCCTCCTCCTCTATAATGGAGCTAGACTAGACTGGTTCTCCCTCCTCCTCTCTATTGTAGCTGTACCAGACTGGTTCTCCCTCCTCATCTATAATGTAGCTATTCTAGACTGGTTCTCCCACCTCCTCCTCTCTAATGTATCTATACTAGACTGGTTCTCCCTCCTCCTCTCTAATGTGTCTATACTAGACTGGTTTTCCTTCCTCCTCCTCTTTAATGTAGCTGTACTAGACTGGATCTCCCTCCTCCTCTCTAATGTAGCTAGCTATACTAGACTGGTTCTACCTCCTCCTCTTTAATGTAGCTATACTAGACTGGTTCTCCCTCCTCCTCCTCTTTAATGTAGCTGTACTAGACTGGTTCTCCCTCCTCCTCCTCTCTAATGTAGCTGTACTAGACTGGTTCTCCATCCTCAACTCTAATTTAGCTATTCTAGACTGGTTCTTCCTCCTCCTCTTTAATGTAGCTATACTAGACTGGTTCTCCCTCCTCCTCCTCTGTAATGTAGCTGTACTAGACTGGTTCTCCCTCCTCCTCCTCTCTAATGTAGCTGTACTAGACTGGTTCTCCCTCCTCCTCCTCTGTAATGTAGCTGTACTAGACTGTTTCTCCCTCCTCCTCCTCTCTAATGTAGCTATACTAGACAGGTTCTCCCTCCTACTCTGTAATGTAGCTGTACTAGACTGGTTGTCCCTTCTCCTCCTCTCTATTGTAACTGTACTTGACGGGTTCTCCCTCCTCCTCCTCTCTAATGTAGCTATTCTAGACTGGTTCTCCCTCCTCCTCCTATCTAATGTAGCTGTACTAGAGTGGTTCTCCCTCCCCCTCCTCTCTAATGTAACTGTACTTGACGGGTTCTCCCTCCTCCTCCTCTCTAATGTAGCTATACTAGACTGGTTCTCCCTCCTTCTCTCTAATGTAACTGTACTTGACGGGTTCGCCCTCCTCCTCCTCTCTAATGTAGCTAGACTAGACTGGTTCTCCCTCCTCCTCTTTAATGTAGCTATACTAGACTGGTTCCAATCCTCCTCCTCTGTAATGTAGCTGTACTAGACTGGTTCTCCCTCCTCCTCCTCTGTAATGTAGCTGTACTAGACTGTTTCTCCTTCCTCCTCCTCTCTAATGTAGCTGTACTAGACAGGTTCTCCCTCCTACTCTGTAATGTAGCTGTACTAGACTGGTTCTCCCTTCTCCTCCTCTCTAATATAACTGTACTAGAGTGGTTCTCCCTCCTCCTCTGTAATGTAGCTGTGCTAGACAGGTTCTCCCTCCTCCTCTGTAATGTAGCTGTACTAGACTGGTTCTCCCTTCTCCTCCTCTCTAATGTAACTGTACTTGACGGGTTCTCCCTCCTCCTCCTCTCTAATGTAGCTATACTAGACTGGTTCTCCCTCCTCATCTATAACGTAGCTATTCTAGACTGGTTCTCCCTCCTCCTCCTCTCTAATGCATCTATACTAGACTGGTTCTCCCTCCTCCTCCTCTCTAATGTATCTATACTAGACTGGTTTTCCCTCCTCCTCCTCTTTAATGTAGCTGTACTAGACTGGTTCTCCTTCCTCCTCCTCTATAATGTAGCTATCCTAGACTGGTTCTCCCTCCTCCTCTCTAATGTAGCTATTCTAGACTGGTTCTCCCTCCTCCTCCTCTATAATGTAGCTGTACTAGAGTGGTTCTCCCTCCTCCTCTCTAATGTAGCTATACTAGACTGGTTTTCCCTCCTCCTCCTCTCTAATGTAACTGTACTTGACGGGTTCTCCATCCTCCTCCTCTCTAATGTATCTATACTAGACTGGTTCTCCCTCCTCCTCTTTAATGTAGCTATACTAGACTGGATCTCCCTCCTCCTCTCTAATGTAGCTATTCTAGACTGGTTCTCCCTCCTCCTCTCTAATGTAGCTGTACTAGAGTGGTTCTCCCTCCTCCTCTCTAATGTAGCTATACTCGACTGGTTATCCCTCCTCCTCCTCTCTAATGCAGCTGTAATAGAATGGTTCCCCCTCCTCCTCCTCTCTATTGTAGCTGTTCTAGACTGGTTTTCCCTCCTTCTCTCTTATTTAGCTGTACTAGACTGGTTCTCCCTCCTCCTCCTCTCTAATGTAGCTGTGCTGGACTGGTTCTCCCTCCTCCTCCTCTCTAATGTAGCTATACTAGACTGGTTCTCCCTCCTCCTCCTCTCTAATGTAGCTAGCTATACTAGACTGGTTCTCCCTCCTCCTCTCTAATGTAGCTGTACTAGAGTGGTTCTCTCTCCTCCTCCTCTATAATGGAGCTATACTAGACTGGTTATCCCTCCTCCTCTCTATTGTAGCTGTACCAGACTGGTTCTCCCTCCTCATCTATAATGTAGCTATTCTAGACTGGTTCTCCCACCTCCTCCTCTCTAATGTATCTATACTAGACTGGTTCTCCCTCCTCCTCCTCTCTAATGTATCTATACTAGACTGGTTTTCCTTCCTCCTCCTCTTTAATGTAGCTGTACTAGACTGGATCTCCCTCCTCCTCTCTAATGTAGCTAGCTATACTAGACTGGTTCTCCCTCCTCCTCTTTAATGTAGCTATACTAGACTGGTTCTCCCTCCTCCTCCTCTTTAATGTAGCTGTACTAGACTGGTTCTCCCTCCTCCTCCTCTCTAATGTAGCTGTACTAGACTGGTTCTCCCTCCTCCTCTTTAATGTAGCTATACTAGACTGGTTCTCCCTCCTCCTCCTCTGTAATGTAGCTGTACTAGAGTGGTTCTCCCTCCCCCTCCTCTCTAATGTAACTGTACTTGACGGGTTCTCCCTCCTCCTCCTCTCTAATGTAGCTATACTAGACTGGTTCTCCCTCCTTCTCTCTAATGTAACTGTACTTGACGGGTTCGCCCTCCTCCTCCTCTCTAATGTAGCTAGACTAGACTGGTTCTCCCTCCTCCTCTTTAATGTAGCTATACTAGACTGGTTCCCCTCCTCCTCCTCTGTAATGTAGCTGTACTAGACTGGTTCTCCCTCCTCCTCCTCTGTAATGTAGCTGTAGTAGACTGTTTCTCCTTCCTCCTCCTCTCTAATGTAGCTGTACTAGACAGGTTCTCCCCCCTACTCTGTAATGTAGCTGTACTAGACTGGTTCTCCCTTCTCCTCCTCTCTAATGTAACTGTACTAGAGTGGTTCTCCCTCCTCCTCTGTAATGTAGCTGTACTAGACAGGTTCTCCCTCCTCCTCTGTAATGTAGATGTACTAGACTGGTTCTCCCTTCTCCTCCTCTCTAATGTAACTGTACTTGACGGGTTCTCCCTCCTCCTCCTCTCTAATGTAGCTATACTAGACTGGTTCTCCCTCCTCATCTATAACGTAGCTATTCTAGACTGGTTCTCCCTCCTCCTCCTCTCTAATGTATCTATACTAGACTGGTTCTCCCTCCTCCTCCTCTCTAATGTATCTATACTAGACTGGTTTTCCCTCCTCCTCCTCTTTAATGTAGCTGTACTAGACTGGTTCTCCTTCCTCCTCCTCTATAATGTAGCTATCCTAGACTGGTTCTCCCTCCTCCTCTCTAATGTAGCTATTCTAGACTGGTTCTCCCTCCTCCTCCTCTATAATGTAGCTGTACTAGAGTGGTTCTCCCTCCTCCTCTCTAATGTAGCTATACTAGACTGGTTTTCCCTCCTCCTCCTCTGTAATGTAGCTGTACTAGACTGGTTCTCCCTTCTCCTCCTCTCTAATGTAACTGTACTTGACGGCTTCTCCATCCTCCTCCTCTCTAATGTAGCTATACTAGACTGGTTCTCCCTCCTCCTCTTTAATGTAGCTATACTAGACTGGATCTCCCTCCTCCTCTCTAATGTAGCTATTCTAGACTGGTTCTCCCTCCTCCTCTCTAATGTAGCTGTACTAGAGTGGTTCTCCCTCCTCCTCCTCTCTAATGTAGCTATACTAGACTGGTTATCCCTCCTCCTCCTCTCTAATGCAGCTGTAATAGAATGGTTCCCCCTCCTCCTCCTCTCTATTGTAGCTGTTCTAGACTGGTTTTCCCTCCTTCTCTCTTATTTAGCTGTACTAGACTGGTTCTTCCTCCTCCTCCTCTGTAATGTAGCTGTACTAGACTGGTTCTCCCTCCTCCTCCTCTCTAATGTAGATGTACTGGACTGGTTCTCCCTCCTCCTCCTCTCTAATGTAGCTATACTAGACTGGTTATCCCTCCTCCTCCTCTCTAATGTAGCTAGCTATACTAGACTGGTTCTCCCTCCTCCTCTCTAATGTAGCTGTACTAGAGTGGTTCTCTCTCCTCCTCCTCTATAATGGAGCTATACTAGACTAGTTCTCCCTCCTCCTCTCTATTGTAGCTGTACCAGACTGGTTCTCCCTCCTCATCTATAATGTAGCTATTCTAGACTGGTTCTCCCACCTCCTCCTCTCTAATGTATCTATACTAGACTGGTTCTCCCTCCTCCTCCTCTCTAATGTATCTATACTAGACTGGTTTTCCTTCCTCCTCCTCTTTAATGTAGCTGTACTAGACTGGATCTCCCTCCTCCTCTCTAATGTAGCTGGCTATACTAGACTGGTTCTCCCTCCTCCTCTTTAATGTAGCTATACTAGACTGGTTCTCCCTCCTCCTCCTCTTTAATGTAGCTGTACTAGACTGGTTCTCCCTCCTCCTCCTCTCTAATGTAGCTGTACTAGACTGGTTCTCCATCCTCAACTCTAATTTAGCTATTCTAGACTGGTTCTCCCTCCTCCTCTTTAATGTAGCTATACTAGACTGGTTCTCCCTCCTCCTCCTCTGTAATGTAGCTGTACTAGACTGGTTATCCCTCCTCCTCCTCTCTAATGTAGCTGTACTAGACTGGTTCTCCCTCCTCCTCCTCTGTAATGTAGCTGTACTAGACTGTTTCTCCCTCCTCCTCCTCTCTAATGTAGCTGTACTAGACAGGTTCTCCCTCCTACTCTGTAATGTAGCTGTACTAGACTGGTTGTCCCTTCTCCTCCTCTCTATTGTAACTGTACTTGACGGGTTCTCCCTCCTCCTCCTCTCTAATGTAGCTATTCTAGACTGGTTCTCCCTCCTCCTCCTCTCTAATGTAGCTAGCTATACTAGACTGGTTCTCCCTCCTCCTCTCTAATGTAGCTGTACTAGAGTGGTTCTCTCTCCTCCTCCTCTATAATGGAGCTATACTAGACTAGTTCTCCCTCCTCCTCTCTATTGTAGCTGTACCAGACTGGTTCTCCCTCCTCATCTATAATGTAGCTATTCTAGACTGGTTCTCCCACCTCCTCCTCTCTAATGTATCTATACTAGACTGGTTCTCCCTCCTCCTCCTCTCTAATGTATCTATACTAGACTGGTTTTCCTTCCTCCTCCTCTTTAATGTAGCTGTACTAGACTGGATCTCCCTCCTCCTCTCTAATGTAGCTAGCTATACTAGACTGGTTCTCCCTCCTCCTCTTTAATGTAGCTATACTAGACTGGTTCTCCCTCCTCCTCCTCTTTAATGTAGCTGTACTAGACTGGTTCTCCCTCCTCCTCCTCTCTAATGTAGCTGTACTAGACTGGTTCTCCCTCCTCCTCTTTAATGTAGCTATACTAGACTGGTTCTCCCTCCTCCTCCTCTGTAATGTAGCTGTACTAGAGTGGTTCTCCCTCCCCCTCCTCTCTAATGTAACTGTACTTGACGGGTTCTCCCTCCTCCTCCTCTCTAATGTAGCTATACTAGACTGGTTCTCCCTCCTTCTCTCTAATGTAACTGTACTTGACGGGTTCGCCCTCCTCCTCCTCTCTAATGTAGCTAGACTAGACTGGTTCTCCCTCCTCCTCTTTAATGTAGCTATACTAGACTGGTTCCCCTCCTCCTCCTCTGTAATGTAGCTGTACTAGACTGGTTCTCCCTCCTCCTCCTCTGTAATGTAGCTGTAGTAGACTGTTTCTCCTTCCTCCTCCTCTCTAATGTAGCTGTACTAGACAGGTTCTCCCCCCTACTCTGTAATGTAGCTGTACTAGACTGGTTCTCCCTTCTCCTCCTCTCTAATGTAACTGTACTAGAGTGGTTCTCCCTCCTCCTCTGTAATGTAGCTGTACTAGACAGGTTCTCCCTCCTCCTCTGTAATGTAGATGTACTAGACTGGTTCTCCCTTCTCCTCCTCTCTAATGTAACTGTACTTGACGGGTTCTCCCTCCTCCTCCTCTCTAATGTAGCTATACTAGACTGGTTCTCCCTCCTCATCTATAACGTAGCTATTCTAGACTGGTTCTCCCTCCTCCTCCTCTCTAATGTATCTATACTAGACTGGTTCTCCCTCCTCCTCCTCTCTAATGTATCTATACTAGACTGGTTTTCCCTCCTCCTCCTCTTTAATGTAGCTGTACTAGACTGGTTCTCCTTCCTCCTCCTCTATAATGTAGCTATCCTAGACTGGTTCTCCCTCCTCCTCTCTAATGTAGCTATTCTAGACTGGTTCTCCCTCCTCCTCCTCTATAATGTAGCTGTACTAGAGTGGTTCTCCCTCCTCCTCTCTAATGTAGCTATACTAGACTGGTTTTCCCTCCTCCTCCTCTGTAATGTAGCTGTACTAGACTGGTTCTCCCTTCTCCTCCTCTCTAATGTAACTGTACTTGACGGCTTCTCCATCCTCCTCCTCTCTAATGTAGCTATACTAGACTGGTTCTCCCTCCTCCTCTTTAATGTAGCTATACTAGACTGGATCTCCCTCCTCCTCTCTAATGCAGCTGTAATAGAATGGTTCCCCCTCCTCCTCCTCTCTATTGTAGCTGTTCTAGACTGGTTTTCCCTCCTTCTCTCTTATTTAGCTGTACTAGACTGGTTCTTCCTCCTCCTCCTCTGTAATGTAGCTGTACTAGACTGGTTCTCCCTCCTCCTCCTCTCTAATGTAGATGTACTGGACTGGTTCTCCCTCCTCCTCCTCTCTAATGTAGCTATACTAGACTGGTTATCCCTCCTCCTCCTCTCTAATGTAGCTAGCTATACTAGACTCGTTCTCCCTCCTCCTCTCTAATGTAGCTGTACTAGAGTGGTTCTCTCTCCTCCTCCTCTATAATGGAGCTATACTAGACTAGTTCTCCCTCCTCCTCTCTATTGTAGCTGTACCAGACTGGTTCTCCCTCCTCATCTATAATGTAGCTATTCTAGACTGGTTCTCCCACCTCCTCCTCTCTAATGTATCTATACTAGACTGGTTCTCCCTCCTCCTCCTCTCTAATGTATCTATACTAGACTGGTTTTCCTTCCTCCTCCTCTTTAATGTAGCTGTACTAGACTGGATCTCCCTCCTCCTCTCTAATGTAGCTGGCTATACTAGACTGGTTCTCCCTCCTCCTCTTTAATGTAGCTATACTAGACTGGTTCTCCCTCCTCCTCCTCTTTAATGTAGCTGTACTAGACTGGTTCTCCCTCCTCCTCCTCTCTAATGTAGCTGTACTAGACTGGTTCTCCATCCTCAACTCTAATTTAGCTATTCTAGACTGGTTCTCCCTCCTCCTCTTTAATGTAGCTATACTAGACTGGTTCTCCCTCCTCCTCCTCTGTAATGTAGCTGTACTAGACTGGTTATCCCTCCTCCTCCTCTCTAATGTAGCTGTACTAGACTGGTTCTCCCTCCTCCTCCTCTGTAATGTAGCTGTACTAGACTGTTTCTCCCTCCTCCTCCTCTCTAATGTAGCTGTACTAGACTGGTTGTCCCTTCTCCTCCTCTCTATTGTAACTGTACTTGACGGGTTCTCCCTCCTCCTCCTCTCTAATGTAGCTATTCTAGACTGGTTCTCCCTCCTCCTCCTCTCTAATGTAGCTAGCTATACTAGACTGGTTCTCCCTCCTCCTCTCTAATGTAGCTGTACTAGAGTGGTTCTCTCTCCTCCTCCTCTATAATGGAGCTATACTAGACTAGTTCTCCCTCCTCCTCTCTATTGTAGCTGTACCAGACTGGTTCTCCCTCCTCATCTATAATGTAGCTATTCTAGACTGGTTCTCCCACCTCCTCCTCTCTAATGTATCTATACTAGACTGGTTCTCCCTCCTCCTCCTCTCTAATGTATCTATACTAGACTGGTTTTCCTTCCTCCTCCTCTTTAATGTAGCTGTACTAGACTGGATCTCCCTCCTCCTCTCTAATGTAGCTGGCTATACTAGACTGGTTCTCCCTCCTCCTCTTTAATGTAGCTATACTAGACTGGTTCTCCCTCCTCCTCCTCTTTAATGTAGCTGTACTAGACTGGTTCTCCCTCCTCCTCCTCTCTAATGTAGCTGTACTAGACTGGTTCTCCATCCTCAACTCTAATTTAGCTATTCTAGACTGGTTCTCCCTCCTCCTCTTTAATGTAGCTATACTAGACTGGTTCTCCCTCCTCCTCCTCTGTAATGTAGCTGTACTAGACTGGTTATCCCTCCTCCTCCTCTCTAATGTAGCTGTACTAGACTGGTTCTCCCTCCTCCTCCTCTGTAATGTAGCTGTACTAGACTGTTTCTCCCTCCTCCTCCTCTCTAATGTAGCTGTACTAGACAGGTTCTCCCTCCTACTATGTAATGTAGCTGTACTAGACTGGTTGTCCCTTCTCCTCCTCTCTATTGTAACTGTACTTGACGGGTTCTCCCTCCTCCTCCTCTCTAATGTAGCTATTCTAGACTGGTTCTCCCTCCTCCTCCTCTCTAATGTAGCTGTACTAGAGTGGTTCTCCCTCCTCCTCCTCTCTAATGTAACTGTACTTGACGGGTTCTCCCTCCTCCTCCTTTCTAATGTAGCTATACTAGACTGGTTCTCCCTCCTTCTCTCTAATGTAACTGTACTTGACGGGTTCGCCCTCCTCCTCCTCTCTAATGTAGCTAGACTAGACTGGTTCTCCCTCCTCCTCTTTAATGTAGCTATACTAGACTGGTTCCCCTCCTCCTCCTCTGTAATGTAGCTGTACTAGACTGGTTCTCCCTCCTACTCTGTAATGTAGCTGTACTAGACTGGTTCTCCCTTCTCCTCCTCTCTAATGTAACTGTACTAGAGTGGTTCTCCATCCTCCTCCTCTCTAATGTAGCTATACTAGACTGGTTCTCCCTCCTCCTCTTTAATGTAGCTATACTAGACTGGTTCTCCCTCCTCCTCCTCTCTAATGCAGCTGTACTAGACTGGTTCTCCCTCCTCCTCCTCTCTAATGTAGCTATACTAGAGTGGTTCTCCATCCTCCTTCTCTCTAATGTAGCTATACTAGACTGGTTCTCCCTCCTCATCTATAATGTAGCTATTCTAGACTGGTTATCCCTCCTCCTCCTCTCTAATGTATCTATACTAGACTGGTTTTCCCTCCTCTTCCTCTTTAATGTAGCTGTACTAGACTGGTTCTCCCTCCTCCTCCTCTATAATGTAGCTATACTAGACTGGTTCTCCCTCCTCCTCTCTATTGTAGCTGTACCAGACTGGTTCTCCCTCCTCCTCTCTAATGTAGCTATTCTAGACTGGTTCTCCCTCCTCCTCCTCTCTAATGTATCTATACTAGACTGGTTTTCCCTCCTCCTCCTCTTTAATGTAGCTGTACAAGACTGGTTCTCCCTCATCCTCCTCTCTAATGTAGCTATACTAGACTGGTTCTCCCTCCTCCTCCTCTCTAATGTATTTGTACTAGACTGGTTATCCCTTCTCCTCTCTAATGCAGCTGTATTAGACTGGTTCTCCCTCCTCCTCCTCTCTATTGTAGCTATACTAGACTGGTTCTCCCTCCTCATCTCTAATGTAGCTATTCTAGACTGGTTCTCCCTCCTCCTCCTCTCTAATGTAGCTATATTAGACTGGTTATCCCTCCTCCTCCTCTGTAATGTAACTGTACTAGACTGTTTCTCCCTCCTCCTCCTCTCTAATGTAGCTGTACTAGACTGGTTCTCCCTCCTACTCTGTAATGTAGCTGTACTAGACTGGTTCTCCCTTCTCCTCCTCTCTAATGTAACTGTACTAGAGTGGTTCTCCATCCTCCTCCTCTATAATGTAGCTATTCTAGACTGGTTCTCCCTCCTCCTCCTCTCTAATGTAGCTATACTAGACTGGTTCTCCCTCCTCCTCCTCCTCTCTAATGTAGCTGTACTAGACTGGTTGTCTGTCCCCCTCCTCTCCAATGTATATCTCTGGTAAGCTGGTTCATGTCAAAGAGTCTTCCTCCCACAAGTTGACCTTTACATATATTGTGGTAGCTGTACTTATCATCTGATTTCTGTTCAGCCTTATCTCTGATGAACTCTTAGAATCAACCTCATCTCCCCCACACATTTCACTCTGGTCTGATCTTGAGTCAGAATTGACATTTAGTTTAGTTTTTGCATGAAATTACATTAGGCTACTCCGATATGGGCAATATAACTGCAACATGCCTGTAAATCTGATATGACATTCCCTAAGTATGGGCTTGTGCTATCTATTGGAAGAGTGTATTTGAACATAATGTCATGGCCAACTAATTATATTTTCACCTCCAACAAAATGATAACTAAACTAAAAAGCAAGCATTCACACTGAGGTCCGAGTCACCCCCAGCCATACATTACATTCTACATTCATCCATTCTGTTTTGAGTGGAAATACAAAATAGCCCTAAATGCTTCCTCACCTTTTCCAGATATTGTTAGTATCCCACCTTAACTCTAGGGGCCTCTGAAAGCCCTCCCCACCAGCTGTGGCCCTCCAGGGAAGAAGGCCTACTATCTCTGACCCCTACAGGTTAAAGGTCAAGTGCCCTAACTGCTAGTCCACGTGACTGCTTGGGGCAGAATAATGTATACCTGCCACTCATTGACACAGCTGTCAGGACCTGTGTTTAAAGAAGTACATGTGAAAGCCTCCCTGCAGCTAAGTACATGTTAAAACTAAGAGTTTGTGTAGAGTGCAATTAGGTAGATGTATAGACATGGTATTGCCATTTGGATTTTCCTTTCAGAGGAAAATTGGAAGATATCAGTTGGAAGATACAGAGAGAGTGAAGGAGAGGGAGGGAGGAAGAGAAGTGATCAGTGTAAGTCAGTGGAGAGGGTGAAAAGGTGACCAGCAAGACTGCTGTCAGTAGGTTGTACAGACTTAGATTTTATTTATTTAACCTTTATTTAACTAGGAGAGTCAGTTAAGAACAAATGATTATTTAGGAGGAGAGGAAAACAGGAAGAGGAGAGGAGAACAGGAGGACAAGAGGAGGAGGAGAGGAGAACAGGAGGAGGAGAGAACAGGAGGAGGAGAGAACAGGAGGAGGAGAGGAGAAGAGGAGGAGGAGAGGTGAACAGGAGGAGAGGAGAACAGGAAGAGAGGAGAACAGGAAGAGAGGAGAACAGGAGGAAGAGAGGAGAACAGGAGGACTAGAGGAGAAGAGGAGAGGAGAACAAGAGGAGGAGAACCGGAGGAGGAGAGGAAAACAGGAGGAGGAGAGGAGAACAGGAGGAGAGGAGAACAGGAGGAAGAGAGGAGAACAGGAGGAAGAGAGGAGAACAGGAGAAGGAGAGGAGAACAGGAGGAGGAGATGAGGAGGAGAGGAGAACCGGAGGAGGAGAGGAGAACAGGAGGAAGAGAGGAGAACAGGAGGAGGAGAGGAGAACAGGAGGAGAGGAGAACAGGAGGAGGAGAGGAGAACAGGAGGAAGAGAGGAGAACAGGAGGAGGAGAGGAGATGAGGAGGAGAGGAGAACAGGAGGAAGAGAGGAGAACAGGAGGAGGAGAGGAGAACCGGAGGAGGAGAGGAGAACAGGAGGAAGAGAGGAGAACAGGAGGAAGAGAGGAGAACAGGAGAAGGAGAGGAGAACAGGAGGAGGAGATGAGGAGGAGAGGAGAACCGGAGGAGGAGAGGAGAACAGGAGGAAGAGAGGAAAACAGGGGGAGGAGAGGAGAACAGGAGGAGGAGAGGAGAAGAGGAGGAGGAGAGGAGAACAAGAGGAGGAGAGGAGAACAAGAGGAGGAGAGGAGAACCGGAGGAGTAGAGGAGAACAAGAGGAGAACAGGAGAAAGAGAGGAGAACAAGAGGAGAACAGGAGGATGAGAGGAGAACACGAAGAGGAGAGGAAAACAGGAGGAGGAGAGGAGAACAAGAGGAGGAGAGGAAAACAGGAAGAGGAGAGGAGAACAGGAGGAGAAGAGGAGGAGGAGAGGAGAACAGGAGGAGGAGAGAACAGGAGGAGGAGAGGAGAAGAGGAGGAGGAGAGGTGAACAGGAGGAGAGGAGAACAGGAAGAGAGGAGAACAGGAAGAGAGGAGAACAGGAGGAAGAGAGGAGAACAGGAGGACTAGAGGAGAAGAGGAGAGGAGAACAAGAGGAGGAGAGGAGAACCGGAGGAGGAGAGGAAAACAGGAGGAGGAGAGGTGAACAGGAGGAGAGGAGAACAGGAAGAGAGGAGAACAGGAATAGAGGAGAACAGGAAGAGAGGAGAACAGGAGGAAGAGAGGAGAACAGGAGGACTAGAGGAGAAGAGGATAGGAGAACAAGAGGAGGAGAGGAGAACAGGAGGAGGAGAGGAAAACAGGAGGAGGAGAGGAGAACAGGAGGAGGAGAGGAGAACCGGAGGAGGAGAGGAGACCAGGAGGAAGAGAGGAGAACAGGAGGAAGAGAGGACAACAGGAGGAGGAGATGAGGAGGAGATGAGAACCGGAGGAGGAGAGGAGAACAGGAGGAAGAGAGGAGAACAGGAGGAGGAGAGTAGAACAGGAGGAGAGGAGAACAGGAGGAGGAGAGGAGAACAGGAGGAATAGAGGAGAACAGGAGGAGGAGAGGAGATGAGGAGGAGAGAACAGGAGGAAGAGAGGAGAACAGGAGAAGGAGAGGAGAACCGGAGGAGGAGAAGAGAACAGGAGGAAGAGAGGAGAACAGGAGGAAGAGAGGAGAACAGGAGAAGGAGAGGAGAACAGGAGGAGGAGATGAGGAGGAGAGCAGAACCGGAGGAGGAGAGGAGAACAGGAGGAAGAGAGGAGAACAGGGGGAGGAGAGGAGAACAGGAGGAGGAGAGGAGAAGAGGAGGAGAGGAGAACAGGAGGATGAGAGGGGAAGTGGAGGAGAGGAGAACAGGAGGAGGACAGGAGAACAAGAGGAGGAGAGGAGAACCGGAGGAGAAGAGGAGGAGAACAGGAGGAGGAGAGGAGAACAAGAGGAGGAGAGGAGAACTGGAGGAGGAGAGGAGAACAGGAGGAAGAGAGGAGAACAAGAGGAGGAGGAGAGGAGAACAGGAGGAAGAGAGGAGTACAGGAGGAGAAGAGGAGAGGAGAACAGGAGGGGGAGAGGTGGAGGGAGGAGAGGTGGAGAGTAGAACAGGAGGAGGAGAGGTGGGGAGAACAGGAGGAGGAGAGGTGGAGAGGAGAACTGGAGGAGGAGAGGTGGAGAGGAGAACAGGAGGAGGAGAGGTGGAGAGGTTAACAGGAGGAGAAGAGGTGGAGAGGAGAACAGGAGGAGGAGAGATGGAGAGGAGAACAGGAGGAGGAGAGGTGGAGAGGAGAATAGGAGGAGGAGAGTTGGAGGGAGGACAGGAGGAGCAGAGGTGGGGAGAACAGGAGGAGGAGGGTGGAGAGGAGAACAGGAGGAGGAGGAGAGGTGGAGAGGGGAACAGGAGGAAGGACAGGAGGAGGAGAGGTGGGGAGAACAGGAGGAGGAGAGGTGGAGAGGAGAACAGGAGGGAGGACAGGAGGAGGAGAAGTGGGGAGAACAGGAGGAGGAGAGGTGGGGAGAACAGGAGGAGGAGAGGTGGGGAGAACAGGAGGAGGAGAAGTGGAGAGGAGAACAGGAGGAGGAGAGGTGGAGAGGAGAACAGGAGGAGGAGACGTGGAGAGGAGAACAGGAGGAGGAGAGGTGGAGAGGAGAACAGGAGGAGGAGAGGTGGAGAGGAGAATAGGAGGAGGAGAGTTGGAGGGAGGACAGGAGGAGCAGAGGTGGGGAGAACAGGAGGAGGAGGGTGGAGAGGAGAACAGGAGGAGGAGAGGAGAACAGGAGGAGGAGAGGTGGAGAGGAGAACAGGAGGAAGGACAGGAGGAGGAGAGGTGGGGAGAACAGGAGGAGGAGAGGTGGAGAGGAGAACAGGAGGAAGGACAGGAGGAGGAGAGGTGGGGAGAACAGGAGGAGGAGAGGTGGAGAGGTTAACAGGAGGAGGAGAGGTGGAGAGGAGAACATGAGGAGGAGAGGTGGAGAGGAGAATAGGAGGAGGAGAGTTGGAGGGAGGACAGGAGGAGCAGAGGTGGGGAGAACAGGAGGAGGAGGGTGGAGAGGAGAACAGGAGGAGGAGAGGTGGAGAGGAGAACAGGAGGAAGGACAGGAGGAGGAGAGGTGGGGAGAACAGGAGGAGGAGAGGTGGAGAGGAGAACAGGAGGAAGGACAGGAGGAGGAGAAGTGGGGAGAACAGGAGGAGGAGAGGTGGGGAGAACAGGAGGAGGAGAGGTGGGGAGAACAGGAGGAGGAGAAGTGGAGAGGAGAACAGGAGGAGGAGAGGTGGAGAGGAGAACAGGAGGAGGAGAGGAGAAGAGGAGGATGAGAGGAGAACAAGAGATGGAGAGGAGAACAAGAGGAGGAGAGGAGAACCGGAGGAGTAGATGAGAACAAGAGGAGAACAGGAGAAAGAGAGGAGAACAAGAGGAGAACAGGAGGATGAGAGGAGAACACGAAGAGGAGAGGAGAACAGGAGGAGGAGAGGAGAACAAGAGGAGGAGAGGAAAACAGGAAGAGGAGAGGAGAACAGGAGGAGGAGAGAACAGGAGGAGGAGAGGAGAAGAGGAGGAGGAGAGGTGAACAGGAGGAGAGGAGAACAGGAAGAGAGGAGAACAGGAAGAGAGGAGAACAGGAGGAAGAGAGGAGAACAGGAGGACTAGAGGAGAAGAGGAGAGGAGAACAAGAGGAGGAGAGGAGAACCGGAGGAGGAGAGGAAAACAGGAGGAGGAGAGGAGAACAGGAGGAGCAGAGGAGAACCGGAGGAGGAGAGGAGACCAGGAGGAAGAGAGGAGAACAGGAGGAAGAGAGGAGAACAGGAGGAGGAGATGAGGAGGAGAGGAGAACCGGAGGAGGAGAGGAGAACAGGAGGAAGAGAGGAGAACAGGAGGAGGAGAGGAGAACAGGAGGAGAGGAGAACAGGAGGAGGAGAGGAGAACAGGAGGAAGAGAGGAGAACAGGAGGAGGAGAGGAGATGAGGAGGAGAGGAGAATAGGAGGAAGAGAGGAGAACAGGAGGAGGAGAGGAGAACCGGAGGAGGAGAAGAGAACAGGAGGAAGAGAGGAGAACAGGAGGAAGAGAGGAGAACAGGAGAAGGAGAGGAGAACAGGAGGAGGAGATGAGGAGGAGAGGAGAACCGGAGGAGGAGAGGAGAACAGGAGGAAGAGAGGAGAACAGGGGGAGGAGAGGAGAACAGGAGGAGGAGAGGAGAAGAGGAGGAGAGGAGAACAGGATGAGAGGGGAAGTGGAGGAGAGGAGAACAGGAGGAGGACAGGAGAACAAGAGGAGGAGAGGAGAACCGGAGGAGAAGAGGAGGAGAACAGGAGGAGGAGAGGAGAACAAGAGGAGGAGAGGAGAACTGGAGGAGGAGAGGAGAACAGGAGGAAGAGAGGAGAACAAGAGGAGGAGGAGAGGAGAACAGGAGGAAGAGAGGAGTACAGGAGGAGAAGAGGAGAGGAGAACAGGAGGGGGAGAGGTGGAGGGAGGAGAGGTGGAGAGTAGAACAGGAGGAGGAGAGGTGGGGAGAACAGGAGGAGGAGAGGTGGAGAGGAGAACAGGAGGAGGAGAGGTGGAGAGGAGAACAGGAGGAGGAGAGGTGGAGAGGTTAACAGGAGGAGAAGAGGTGGAGAGGAGAACAGGAGGAGGAGAGGTGGAGAGGAGAATAGGAGGAGGAGAGTTGGAGGGAGGACAGGAGGAGCAGAGGTGGGGAGAACAGGAGGAGGAGGGTGGAGAGGAGAACAGGAGGAGGAGGAGAGGTGGAGAGGAGAACAGGAGGAAGGACAGGAGGAGGAGAGGTGGGGAGAACAGGAGGAGGAGAGGTGGAGAGGAGAACAGGAGGAAGGACAGGAGGAGGAGAAGTGGGGAGAACAGGAGGAGGAGAGGTGGGGAGAACAGGAGGAGGAGAGGTGGGGAGAACAGGAGGAGGAGAAGTGGAGAGGAGAACAGGAGGAGGAGAGGTGGAGAGGAGAACAGGAGGAGGAGAGGTGGAGAGGAGAACAGGAGGAGGAGAGGTGGAGAGGAGAACAGGAGGAGGAGAGGTGGAGAGGAGAATAGGAGGAGGAGAGTTGGAGGGAGGACAGGAGGAGCAGAGGTGGGGAGAACAGGAGGAGGAGGGTGGAGAGGAGAACAGGAGGAGGAGAGGAGAACAGGAGGAGGAGAGGTGGAGAGGAGAACAGGAGGAAGGACAGGAGGAGGAGAGGTGGGGAGAACAGGAGGAGGAGAGGTGGAGAGGAGAACAGGAGGAAGGACAGGAGGAGGAGAGGTGGGGAGAACAGGAGGAGGAGAGGTGGAGAGGTTAACAGGAGGAGGAGAGGTGGAGAGGAGAACATGAGGAGGAGAGGTGGAGAGGAGAATAGGAGGAGGAGAGTTGGAGGGAGGAAAGGAGGAGCAGAGGTGGGGAGAACAGGAGGAGGAGGGTGGAGAGGAGAACAGGAGGAGGAGAGGTGGAGAGGAGAACAGGAGGAAGGACAGGAGGAGGAGAGGTGGGGAGAACAGGAGGAGGAGAGGTGGAGAGGAGAACAGGAGGAAGGACAGGAGGAGGAGAAGTGGGGAGAACAGGAGGAGGAGAGGTGGGGAGAACAGGAGGAGGAGAGGTGGGGAGAACAGGAGGAGGAGAAGTGGAGAGGAGAACAGGAGGAGGAGAGGTGGAGAGGAGAACAGGAGGAGGAGAGGAGAAGAGGAGGAGGAGAGGAGAACAAGAGATGGAGAGGAGAACAAGAGGAGGAGAGGAGAACCGGCAGAGTAGAGGAGAACAAGAGAAAGAGAGGAGAACAAGAGGAGAACAGGAGGATGAGAGGAGAACACGAAGAGGAGAGGAGAACAGGAGGAGGAGAGGAGAACAAGAGGAGGAGAGGAAAACAGGAAGAGGAGAGGAGAACAGGAGGAGAAGAGGAGGAGGAGAGGAGAACAGGAGGAGGAGAGAACAGGAGGAGGAGAGGAGAAGAGGAGGAGGAGAGGTGAACAGGAGGAGAGGAGAACAGGAAGAGAGGAGAACAGGAAGAGAGGAGAACAGGAGGAAGAGAGGAGAACAGGAGGACTAGAGGAGAAGAGGAGAGGAGAACAAGAGGAGGAGAGGAGAACCGGAGGAGGAGAGGAAAACAGGAGGAGGAGAGGTGAACAGGAGGAGAGGAGAACAGGAAGAGAGGAGAACAGGAATAGAGGAGAACAGGAAGAGAGGAGAACAGGAGGAAGAGAGGAGAAGAGGAGGACAAGAGGAGAAGAGGAGAGGAGAACAAGAGGAGGAGAGGAGAACCGGAGGAGGAGAGGAAAACAGGAGGAGGAGAGGAGAACAGGAGGAGGAGAGGAGAACCGGAGGAGGAGAGGAGACCAGGAGGAAGAGAGGAGAACAGGAGGAAGAGAGGAGAACAGGAGGAGGAGATGAGGAGGAGAGGAGAACCGGAGGAGGAGAGGAGAACAGGAGGAAGAGAGGAGAACAGGAGGAGGAGAGGAGAACAGGAGGAGAGGAGAACAGGAGGAGGAGAGGAGAACAGGAGGAAGAGAGGAGAACAGGAGGAGGAGAGGAGATGAGGAGGAGAGGAGAATAGGAGGAAGAGAGGAGAACAGGAGGAGGAGAGGAGAACCGGAGGAGGAGAAGAGAACAGGAGGAAGAGAGGAGAACAGGAGGAAGAGAGGAGAACAGGAGAAGGAGAGGAGAACAGGAGGAGGAGATGAGGAGGAGAGGAGAACCGGAGGAGGAGAGGAGAACAGGAGGAAGAGAGGAGAACAGGAGGAAGAGAGGAGAACAGGGGGAGGAGAGGAGAACAGGAGGAGGAGAGGAGAAGAGGAGGAGAGGAGAACAGGAGGATGAGAGGGGAAGTGGAGGAGAGGAGAACAGGAGGAGGACAGGAGAACAAGAGGAGGAGAGGAGAACCGGAGGAGAAGAGGAGGAGAACAGGAGGAGGAGAGGAGAACAAGAGGAAGAGAGGAGAACTGGAGGAGGAGAGGAGAACAGGAGGAAGAGAGGAGAACAAGAGGAGGAGGAGAGGAGAACAGGAGGAAGAGAGGAGTACAGGAGGAGAAGAGGAGAGGAGAACAGGAGGGGGAGAGGTGGAGGGAGGAGAGGTGGAGAGTAGAACAGGAGGAGGAGAGGTGGGGAGAACAGGAGGAGGAGAGGTGGAGAGGAGAACAGGAGGAGGAGAGGTGGAGAGGAGAACAGGAGGAGGAGAGGTGGAGAGGTTAACAGGAGGAGAAGAGGTGGAGAGGAGAACAGGAGGAGGAGAGATGGAGAGGAGAACAGGAGGAGGAGAGGTGGAGAGGAGAATAGGAGGAGGAGAGTTGGAGGGAGGACAGGAGGAGCAGAGGTGGGGAGAACAGGAGGAGGAGGGTGGAGAGGAGAACAGGAGGAGGAGGAGAGGTGGAGAGGAGAACAGGAGGAAGGACAGGAGGAGGAGAGGTGGGGAGAACAGGAGGAGGAGAGGTAGAGAGGAGAACAGGAGGAAGGACAGGAGGAGGAGAAGTGGGGAGAAGAGGAGGAGGAGAGGTGGGGAGAACAGGAGGAGGAGAGGTGGGGAGAACAGGAGGAGGAGAAGTGGAGAGGAGAACAGGAGGAGGAGAGGTGGAGAGGAGAACAGGAGGAGGAGAGGTGGAGAGGAGAACAGGAGGAGGAGAGGTGGAGAGGAGAACAGGAGGAGGAGAGGTGGAGAGGAGAATAGGGGGAGGAGAGTTGGAGGGAGGACAGGAGGAGCAGAGGTGGGGAGAACAGGAGGAGGAGGGTGGAGAGGAGAACAGGAGGAGGAGAGGAGAACTGGAGGAGGAGAGGAGAACAGGAGGAGGAGAGGTGGAAAGGAGAACAGGAGGAAGGACAGGAGGAGGAGAGGTGGGGAGAACAGGAGGAGGAGAGGTGGAGAGGAGAACAGGAGGAAGGACAGGAGGAGGAGAGGTGGGGAGAACAGGAGGAGGAGAGGTGGAGAGGTAAACAGGAGGAGGAGAGGTGGAGAGGAGAACATGAGGAGGAGAGGTGGAGAGGAGAATAGGAGGAGGAGAGTTGGAGGGAGGACAGGAGGAGCAGAGGTGGGGAGAACAGGAGGAGGAGGGTGGAGAGGAGAACAGGAGGAGGAGAGGTGGAGAGGAGAACAGGAGGAAGGACAGGAGGAGGAGAGGTGGGCAGAACAGGAGGAGGAGAGGTGGAGAGGAGAACAGGAGGAAGGACAGGAGGAGGAGAAGTGGGGAGAACAGGAGGAGGAGAGGTGGGGAGAACAGGAGGAGGAGAGGTGGGGAGAACAGGAGGAGGAGAAGTGGAGAGGAGAACAGGAGGAGGAGAGGTGGAGAGGAGAACAGGAGGAGGAGAGGTGGAGAGAAGAACAGGAGGAGGAGAGGTGGAGAGGTTAACAGGAGGAGGAGAGGTGGAGAGGAGAACAGGAGGAGGAGAGGTGGAGAGGAGAATAGGAGGAGGAGAGTTGGAGGGAGGACAGGAGGAGCAGAGGTGGGGAGAACAGGAGGAGGAGGGTGGAGAGGAGAACAGGAGGAGGAGAGGAGAACTGGAGGAGGAGAGGAGAACAGGAGGAAGAGAGGAGAACAAGATGAAGAGAGGAGTACAGGAGGAGAAGAGGAGAGGAGAACAGGAGGGGGAGAGGTGGAGGGAGGAGAGGTGGAGAGTAGAACAGGAGGAGGAGAGGTGGGGAGAACAGGAGGAGGAGAGGTGGAGAGGAGAACAGGAGGAGGAGAGGTAGAGGAGAACAGGAGGAGGAGAGGTGGAGAGGTTAACAGGAGGAGAAGAGGTGGAGAGGAGAACAGGAGGAGGAGAGATGGAGAGGAGAACAGGAGGAGGAGAGGTGGAGAGGAGAATAGGAGGAGGAGTTGGAGGGAGGACAGGAGGAGCAGAGGTGGGGAGAACAGGAGGAGGAGGGTGGAGAGGAGAACAGGAGGAGGAGGAGAGGTGGAGAGGAGAACAGGAGGAAGGACAGGAGGAGGAGAGGTGGGGAGAACAGGAGGAGGAGAGGTGGAGAGGAGAACAGGAGGAGGAGAGGTGGAGAGGAGAACAGGAGGAAGGACAGGAGGAGGAGAGGTGGGGAGAACAGGAGGAGGAGAGGTGGGGAGAACAGGAGGAGGAGAGGTGGCGAGAACAGGAGGAGGAGAGGTGGGGAGAACAGGAGGAGGAGAAGTGGAGAGGAGGAGGAGAGGTGGAGAGGAGAATAGGAGGAGGAGAGTTGGAGGGAGGACAGACAGGGTAGGGAGGAGATGAGAACAGTTCATGTAGGGAGTAGGAGTGAGTAGAGTACATGACATTTAGGTTGAGTGTACTCGGTGTAAACCACAACCTCATGTCAGGAAAGGGCATGCAAACCGGTGTGTATGTGTGTGGGAAGAGGTGTACCAGAGTGCCACCTGTTCTTGTTCACATGACTCTGGGGTAACACTCTGAGTCACTCGGGAACAGGCAGCACATGCCACACACAGACACAGATGGCCACAGCACCAGCCAAGGCAGTGCTGCATGTTTGGGCGAATTCACACTGTGGCTTTATGAACCACAGAGTGACAAGTTAACCATGTTTTGACCGCAGACTAAAATGTTGACCGTTTGTGAACCCCAGACTGCAATGTTTGTTGTGTTACCATTCCACCGTAGAATGACATGCCAGCCATGTTGTAACCACTTACTAAAATGTTGAGCGCTTTTTGACCCCAAACCTAGACTGACCGTGTTGTCGACCATGTTCTGTTTTCCAGGAGGCGCAGACAGACAGACAGACAGACAGAGAGACAGACAGACAGACAGAGAGACAGAGGTATGGTAATATGTTGGTCAACTGAAGCTCTACAACGTCCCTGCCACTGACCAGGCTGAAGATGTGTGATACAGGTAAGCCTCTACTGCTCTGATGGTTTTTACTTTCACTGTGTCTGTTACACATATACATACACACACACACACTTCACTCTCTCTCTCTCTCCTGGTCTCAAGCTCTCTCTCTTACACACACATGTGGAGAGAGAGACATTGTGAAAGAGGGAGAGGGAGACTGGGAGTGTGAGAGAGAGAGACTGGGATAGAGAGAGACTGGGAGAGTGAGAGCCTGGGAGAATGAGAGCCTGGGAGAGTGAGAGCCTGGGATAGAGAGAGACTGGAAGAAAGATATTGGGAGAGTGAGAGCCTGGGAGAGTGAGAGCCTGGGAGAGGGAGAGCCTGGGAGATAGAGAGACTGTGAGAAAGAGACTGGGAGAAAGAGAAACTGGGAGACAGAGACTGGGAGTGAGAGACTAGGAGACTGGGTGAGAGAGACTGGGAGAGACTGGGAGAGAGAGAGACTGGGAGAGCCTGGGAGAGAGAGCTACTGGGAGAGCCTGGGAGAGAGAGGGCCTGGGAGAGAGAGAGACTGGGAGAAAGAGAATGGGAGAAAGAGAAACTAGGAGACAGAGACAGGGAGTGAGAGACTAGGAGACTGGGTGAGAGAGACTGGGAGAGACTGGGAGAGAGAGAGACTGGGAGAGCCTGGGAGAGAGAGCGACTGGGAGAGCCTGGGAGAGAGAGGGCCTGGGAGAGAGAGAGACTGGGAGAAAGAGAATGGGAGAAAGAGAAACTAGGAGACAGAGACTGGGAGTGAGAGACTAGGAGACTGGGTGAGAGCGACTGGGAGAGCCTGGGAAAGGGAGCGCCTGGGAGAGAGAGAGACTGGGAGAGAGAGCGAGAGAGAGAGAGAGAGAGAGAGAGAGAGAGAGAGAGAGAGAGACTGGGACTGAGAGAGACTAGGAGAGAGAGACTAGGAGAGAGAGAGACTGGGAGAGCCTGGGAGAGAGAGCGACTGGGAGAGCCTGGGAGAGGGAGAGACTGGGAGAGGGAGAGACTGGGAGAGAGAGAGAGAGAGAGATAGAGAGAGAAATGTATGATAATTAGAGAGAGAGGAGAGAGACTAGGAGAGAGAGACTGGGAGAGAGAGAGAGATTTATGATAATGAGAGAGAGAGGAGAGATAGT